>NW_021963266.1:0-131001 GCF_901765095.1 Microcaecilia unicolor
CAGCCAGTACAACTTACCACTAAACCTTTTTTGCACATGTCTGGCACATCCCTTCCCCCATTATGCATATATTTAGCTTTCTGCATGGTAGGTATAGTATTACACCGCGGTAGAAGCCACATGCTCAGACATCAGCACACGCTCTATCTCGAGCCTTTCTGCATCGACCTCACTTTTAGCAATTTAAAGGTAGAAGACTTCCAAACTCTGGGGATTCCTTTGAGATTAGTCTCTTTTTCAGCAGAGCATTTCAATTCACATTTTGAAGTTTCCGCCTTCCAAAAGCCTTCAAACCCCTCCATACTATAAATTCAGTTCTGTTTTCACTTTGACCTCTACAGCCAAGGAAATAGATTCAAGTCCCATGGAACTGTGGAATCTTTTGTCTTTCAAACAATTAAAATGTTCTGAAATTCTGCCCAGATGATGTTTCACATCAGTCCTTTAGGTATCTCCTGAGGACTCTGTGCTGGATTTATAAATGATTTTCCATAATCACACAACAAGAGAAACCAATTGGCAATATTGACCCCTGGAATTATATCATATAGATGTTTCCAAGTGTATAACATTAGAGTGTTTTTCATAAATATTTAGAATAGGAATTCTAAATATCCAGCTCCGTGTATTTCAGAGAGTCAAAGTGATGGGCTCCAAACCTCTCAGGAGTTATTCACCTACCACTGGTCCAGACAGCCACGAGGAAGGAAAAAGTGGTTGCTCACATACTGTAATCCTGACAGCAAAGAAGAGAAAATGTGGTGGGGGGAGGGGGTTAAACAAAGTTAAAAGTTTCTCTGAAAGAGTGTATGATAGTACAACACATTCAAGAAGCATTTTAACTTCGTTGACATTCTGCACTTTAAATTTAATTTAGGGGCCTGTTTCTTAAAGCACAGTAAAGGTTTTCACTCCCCATCATTAAATGCAAAAATTATTTTTTATTAACTGTCTTTATGAAGAGATTTATCCAAGGCAATGTAAAGCAGGTACAGTTTTAATATAAAACTTACAATTTTGTTAACAGAATAACAGTAGTAAAACGACCAAGTATAAACATAAATACAATGAATGAAGTAAACTTGAAAACAGCAAATTGAAACCTAATAATAGGACTACTATGAAACAAGATAAAAATTTACACATTTAACAGCACTGAAATTCAAATAAACAGATATAATATGAAATCAGCATAATACTAATTAAATATCTAATAAGGATGCATTAGAACGTTCAACTAACAGAGATATGATGCTAATGCTTTTCTACAATACAGCTTACCATGTAGCCGAGGGGCCAAGTGCAGATATATAGATGGGGACCAGATGGGTGGTACAGAGTCACTTGAGATAAATAGATGGGTGGCTAATGTGCGGAAAATTGAAAGCCTGGGCACTGTTGGGAGTTTTCCCACCATGTTCCCATACAATTACCACAACGTAAAGAGTTTTACTGTGTGTTACATGTGTTCATTATTAATTAACACAGATTAAGGAGAAAATTCAATAAATGGTGTCGAAATTTAGGCGCTGAAAAAATTCAGCAAGCGCCTTATATAGAATAGTATTTAGTACGGAAATTTGGGGCGCCAGACTTACGCTGGCTAAAATGTGATTTAAAGGCTGGCACCCAAGTTAGACATGGTTAAGCAATATTCTTTGATTCTGCTTGTAACTTTTCAGAACACCCCGACACGCCCACAGCCACACCCCCTTTTGAGAAATGCACCATGAAGTTAGGCACAAATTTTAATGAGTGCCAATTAACATCAATTGTTAGTCCCCAATTTTTTGATGGTTCAGAGCTCATTATCTAATTTATCTGCATGCATATCTTGGAAGCGTGGCCAGAGCTGGGAGTGCAACTTTGGGGGAAAGATACAGAATACGGGGTAATTGTATTCTCAATAGTACCAGTGTGCCTGAATGTAACTCCCCACGTCCATTATTAAAATGGACTTGGGAAAATCCACTGCTTATTTCTGCGATAAGCAGCATTAAAAGTTTTGTACTGTTTTGGGGATCTTGCCAGGTATTTGTGACCTGGATTGGCCACTGTTGGAAACAGGATGCTGGGCTTGATGGACCTTTGGTCTGTCCCAGTATGGCAATACTTATATGTACTTGTGAGCTACTACTGAAAAAGGTGTAAGCAAAATCCAGATAAACAAATAAATGTGCTAACTGCAGTGCAAAGTTCATGCCCATTCCCAGCCCTTAACCTGCCCGTTTCCTGCCCAGGATATGCAGTTCACTTGTGAATTGGTGCATGCTCTCATTCCAGTGTGGTAACTATTAATGCAGCCGTGCACTAACAGTTACCATATGCTTTTCCGGGACTCGTGTAAAATATATCCATGGATCACGATCTAAATTTACACATGCACATATTAACTGATTTCAATTAGTGTCGATAACTGCTTGTTAAAAAGCCAATTATTGGAACTAATTGGCTCACTATTCATTTAAATTGTGCACACAAATTGGGTGTATGCCTAAATTTGCGCATGCAATTTTTGGCTACTTTTACGGAATTAGGAGGTAAACGAGCCTGTGCAGTAGAAATCTGGCCCTAATTGCTTAGTGTAGGATAGGGTGTAGAGTGGGCAGGGTATGGACGGAGTGTGGACTATACACTGCGGTCAGTTTGTGACAGTAGGTGGTTAATGTGGGTTCATCTGGCGTCACCTCAGTAAGTGTCATTAGGCACAACCACACTCATAGCACCAGAAAGTAAAGCACATTGAGGAACATTTCAGTGCGGAAACTGCAGAGGAAATGCTGGACACACCCCTTTCAGACCTTAAGGCACTTTCTTTTTGCTGTTAAAATGCGTTAAGTGCAAGAATCTAATGCTCTTTTGTAAACATGCCTCTTAATGCAGTGATTATGCCGGCTGAATATATGCCTGATAAATTGTGCGGAGATTGCACAGGTCAGGATCAGGATATCAGTTTTATAGTTATGCATATTTCACAGAAAAGTATAGACAATATCTATGAGAACAGCAGTGGATGATTATACTGGAGTGCATGTCACTATACAGCCTTGAGGCTTGGGGCATGTTGAAGGACTCCTAATCATGTCTGATTATTGCAAATAAGTTGACACCTTTTAAAACCTGTTTTTTTTTTTTTTATATAGAGTGTGATGCTGTGATCTTCTGGCTATTTTGCAAACTTAATTTTTCTGATACTTCTGCACCGCAGCTTGTAATCTGTCCTACTGGAATATAAGCATTCTACCATTAAAACCAGATAATTATTATTATTTCAAATGAGCTTCAAAATGTTCTGGCATTTTGTAGAATTTAAAAGAAGTACTATGCTAAACATATACCAGTCACGACTCAGATTTCAACAAGATGAAAAGGGAATGGGAGGGAGGGGAAGAGAGGAGAAGCCTCAAGTTACAAATCTTGAAGGGGTAGGAACGCTGGACCTTCTCTATTTGTTAGTCCCTGGGTGAGTGAGTGAATATTTATTCACCTGTCGCATTTGTGCACATCTGATATCGGCTGTTTCCTTCTAGAGTGTAGGCTGAAGGAGGGAATGACAGGAATACTAAATGAATGAGGGTCTCAGAAAGGCACAGCATCCGCTGAAGCATGAGGTATCAGGCTAATGAAGAAACAGCACACCTGCCAGCACTAAAGAGACTGTCACTTTGCTAAAAGTAAATTCTGCAACTAAACCCCTTGGCCTGAGTAAATAGGTGCAGAAAGCAAATACCAGATACTTGTAGATTCACTTCTCTTAGATCTTGTGAATTAAAGAATACAAAATTTAGTATGTTTTCTCAGGGTGCTTCCAAGTACATCTATATTAATACTGATAAAATGTGATTTAGAATTTCAGTAAGATAGCAAGAGGCTTAGGTCTAAAGATTCACAACAGCAGTGGTGTAGCCAAAATTGATTTTTTGATGGGACCTGAGGTTGACAAGGGTGGGCAGCTGGAAGTTCGGATACTGACATCGCTTCCATTTCTTTTCTGCTATTGTCTTGGGTCACTGCCACTGACTGGATGGGCCCGTGTACAAATTGGAGGGGCCACGGCCCACTAAGACCCATGGGTAGGCCTGACTTCAAATTGGAGAGACCACGGCCCACCAAGACCCATGAAGAGGCCTGAATCCATGTGCGGTTGTTACGCCTCTGCACTGCAGCATGGTAGAGCAAGGGTCACCCAAATCCACTCATTGAGGCCCACAAACCAGTATGCTTTTCAGGCTTTCCATCCAGTATACACTTGCTGTGGAATTCTGGAAAACAAGATCAGTGGTCTGCATGGGTGTAGTTTGGTCATTTCATTTGGGGGGGAAAGAGTGTGGCTTGGCTTATTAACATATTAATTTGCATACATACATCTCATACATATTCATTATGGTTGTTCAAAACACACACACGCCCCAGACTAAAACACCGAAAATGAAGCCAGTATATCAAAGCAATGAAGTTTGTTTTTTATTTTTTTTAACTGAAATGAGCCAGCACCAAGGGAAATTTCTCTCATTATGCCCCTCACAGTAACACAAATTAGCAAGGGGAGTGCACTTTCCCTAGGCCTGACACAGCACCATCTCTGTTTGCTTTCTCTAAATCCCAGCTCTTTATCCTTCCTTATCAGTGACTCTCCATACCGTGCCACATAGATAGAAAAAATACCCTCCCCCCCCCTCAAACAGGCAGTACTTTTCCATCCCCTCCTCCCAACTCCTTAGGGGCAGCACTTTTTTCCTTGCCCTCCTTCCCCAAAGGCAGCACTTACCCTGCCCCTCCCCCTTTGGCATAACTTTTCTTTCCTATTGGCCCCCTCCAGTGACAGCACTTACCACCAGGGCAGCTCAGAGCAGTCTGCTGCCTGAGGCAAGGGATGATGTGGTTCCTCATCAAAGCATCCAAAAGAGAGGATCCTTTGAAAAATTCTGATTAGGAAGAAGGATGAGTAGGTCCCTTCAGTCTAAACACTAGTCAGGTAGTTGCTCTAGGAAAAGCAGAATGCAATTTATATTGCCAAGCTACACAAAACAAAACAAAAAAGAAACTGCCAACATTAGCTATACTCAACAAAAATTATTTGAATTAAATTGTTGCCTGGAACTATAACATAAAAAATTACTGACCCCTGACTCTTCATTGTCACAGTGTTAAATGAAAGCATGTATTCTGCATCCACAGGAGCCTTCCTCATGCAATTACGTGCAGAACTAAACTAGAGCATTTCCCCATAGAATTCACCATACAAAATAAAACTTGGAAAAGAAAATAAGATGATACCTTTTTTATTGGACATAACTTAATACATTTCTTGATTAGCTTTCGAAGGTTGCCCTCTCTACCATACAAAATAAAATCTAATTCTGGTTTCATCTCAGTATGAGCAACATAACCCCTCTCTAGCAGACATATTGGACCTGATATTCAGCTGATGGCAGTTAGTGTTTTGCTGACCACTCCCTGCTTTATTCCTGAATATTCAATGCCAAGCCATGTCCATGCTCCAGCATTGAATATCCAGGCATACACGGCTGGATAAAACATAGCTTGTGTGATATTCAGAACTTAACTGGCTAGGATGAACCGCTTTTGATGCGGTTATCCTAGCCGCTTAAGTGCTTTATCCCCCTTACAACTCATTATACAAAAATATTCAAATTGTGCTCACCACCTCAGGAACAGCACAAGCTTAAAGCAGACACGTTTTTGTTTGCCCCAGAGCCTACTTTCAAATAGGGCCAGAGCCAGACACTTTATGAAATAACACAAAACCCTGAAAAAAAACACTCAAAACCTCTACAGAAAATGTAACACACCGTAACAGCCCTAAACTACCTATGAAAGGATAGTGCTATAAGCCCTTGAGCACCAATATGCCTGTGACTGGGAAACTGGAACAATCTGGACTGTTATACATTCCTACACAGACACTACATGCAGACACATCTCAGTCCTTAAAACGTATTAAATAAAAATATTTTTTTTCTTTTCTACCTTTGTTGTCTGAGCACTTTTTTTTTTTTAATTGGGCTGGTCCCAGTCTCTTTTCCACTTTCCATGTATCAGTCTTCTCTAAATTCTTTTCCATGTTGGCTTTTCTATTTCTTCTCTCTCCTCTTGGTTTCTTCCTTTCCTTCTCTGCATCTGTCTGGCAGTGACCTTTCATTTATGCCCCCTCCCCTTATTTCTCTTCTGTATACCCCTTTCTATCACCTTAGTCTCGGTTTCACCTTCTCATATACTACTAGCTTTACCATCGCCCTCTCATTCATCTCCAGCACTCCCATTGCTCACTCTGTCTCTCACTTATCCAGTCTCCTAAATCCTATCTTTCCCCATCTTTCACTCACTTACTTAACTCCAATTTCCATCCCTTTAGCCCTCATCTATTCCTCCATTGGATCTCATCACCCTATCAGTCCCCAGCTCCATCCTGTCCTCTCCTTCATTCCCTTGCTTCCAAGGCCATTTTCTAATCTCTACCCTATACCCCATGCCCAACAGCGTCTCTTTCACCATCTTTTTAAATCCATTTCCACCATCACTCAACCCCTTCAGAGAGCCATATCCCTCTCCAATGCCCCCGTCCTTTTCAGTGCCTCTCATCCTCCTCCCAGTCTTCCATGTTATTCACGTTATGTCTCAACCTTTCCCCACGTCATCCCCTTTTTCTTGTCTCTCTTCTCATAACCCTAATTTCACACCCTCACTCATTTTCCCATCAATACACCCCCACTCATATCTAGAATTGCCACGTATTCACTATTTCCTCCAAATTCCCACTCCATCCTCTCCTATCCATAATTCCCTGCTCTGTTTCCCCTTCCCCTCCCTCCCATCTACCCACTCCCCTGGCCCCCATTCATCTTCTGCTTTGATCCCTCCCCTATCCACACCACCCCCTAGCCACATCTCCCGCCCTCCCTCCAAGGTATAGCGTCCTCTCCCCCTCCTTACAAGGTTATGGCATTTGCTATCCCTTCCTCTCCCTTCTCCCTAACAGGTCCGGTGCCACTTTCCCTCCCTCCCCCTCCCCACAAGGTCCAGTGCCCACTTTCCCTCCCTCCCTCCCCCCAATATCCGGTGTCGCTTTCCCTCCCTCCCCTTCACAAGCTGGTGTCCACTCTCCCACTATTCCTCCCTCCTCAACTCACAGGGTCGGTGTCACTCTCCCTCCTTTCCAACAAGATCCGGTGTCACCCACCCCTTTCTCCCCCAACTCCTACAAGGTCCAGTGTCAACCCTCCCTCCTCCTTCCTATGTCCAGTGTCACTCACCCACCATCATCCCTCTCTACAAGGGACCGGTCTCACTCGCTCTCCCTCTATCCCTCCCCCCCCCCCACTGCCACCACCGCCATCAGGTCCTGTGTCACGCACTCTCCCTCCCCCCTGCAAGCTCCATTGTCACACTCTCTCTCTCTCTCTTTGCCTTCTTACCCCCACCCCACCCCAGCTACAGTCTCCATCTACTAGGCTGCCGGCAGATTAACAATGTAAGCAAGATGCCTTTGCACGGCCTGGAAGCCTTCTCTCTGCAGAGAGTGACCCGCCTACATGGAAACAGGAACTCATCAACAGAGAGAAGGCTTCCGGGCTGGGTCAAAGGCAGCGTGCTTACATTACTATGCTGCCGGCAGCCCAGGAGATGGAAAGGCCTGCAGCAGGAGCAGAGTGGAGAGGAGAGGAGGAGGAGTGACACCAGACCTTGCAGGGAGGGGTTGGAAGGACAGAGAGATGCCAGATAAAGAAATGATAGAGGAAGATGCCGATAAAGAAAATGAAGAGGCAAGCTCCTCGACCCCCCCTCCCCCAAACTATGCCCATGGTAGTCTGCACCTATAAGCAGGGCCAGCTCAGATACTGTGGTGGGAATAATTTGGTTAGGTCAAAACCCAGTGGCTGACCCCATTCTGCTGCCTACGCCTGGAGGACCATATCTGGGGATCTCTGTGCTAGAGGATTAAGTGCGAATTTAGAAAAAGGCTGAAAGCCTTTCTGTTCCATGATGTTGGCCTTCATCTTTAGATTCTAATTGATAGGATTGATATTAGCTATGTCCTTTGTTAGCTGCCACTTGTTTGTATTGTAATTCCTGGATGTGTTGATCTGGTTTCTTTTGGATGTTCACCCGACCTTGAAACTGTAGAGCTAAAGCGGAATAAAGTCCCAGTGTAGCATAACATAACAAGGAATGAACCAAGTGCCAGCAGATACATTAATTGAAAAAAGTGCTGTTCTTAAAAGGCTGAGTTTATGTAACTCATTTAAGCACAGTTAAGTGTACAAAGTGTGCAGTACTTAACACTGCACTTTATCAAACTATTTTATCGAAAAAGCATTGAGCCTCCCCTTTAAACTTCAAACCTGTGTGTTGACTCCAGAAATAATGTGGTTGGCATGAAATTAATTCTGCAGAGCGCTTTCTATTGAGCACTGCAGCATGAAAAATGATCACTCTCTCAACATACCTTTTACCAAGGCTTAATTCTTGAAGGAATGGTTCTGACCTGGAACAAAAGCAAGGCGCAGTGCCCCGCAGGTGCACGGAGCCGAATATAACATGGCGCCGTCCCCCGACGGGCATGCGCGCCGAGGCCAGCGGGAGCGAGGCACGGGGGGGCAGGATCCCGTCGCCCGGGGACACCCCGCTGGCAATGGGAGGAGCTGCGAGAGGGGTTAAAAGCCCCGGAGGGAGCCCGGACGACCTCTTCAGGCGTCCGGGCAAGTGGAACGCAAGATCCATGTAAGCAATCCCTTACCGTTGCCTTACCGTGCGTCTCAGCTCTGTCCCAAATTCCAATCCCAGGCAGATCCGTGTGAACGTAAGTACTTCTATTCAGCAGCCCCTTCGGGGTGTTACAGGCCAGGATTTTAGGAGCAGGGTCGGGTTGCGGTCGAGGCGTGTGTGTGGCGTTGGCAGGGCTAAGGCGCATAACCGACCTGCGATGCCACTTTAAAAAAAAAACGAGGCCGGTCGGCGGCCTGCACACTGCAATTTTAAATTCGGCACTGAATAAGAGGCATAAAATACCCGGCGCATCAGTGCAGGGTACAACGGTATCGATGTAGTGACCGGGGAGAGCGATACACTGGCTGCACTCCACTCTTTAGAGGGAGGGTAGGGGTGAATCTGAAGCAGAGCCGAGAACAGTCACTCTGCTCCCGAATTCAGCAACCCCTCTACTCTTGTTGCCAGGAGTGTCCCGAGCCAGAAAACGCACCCTGTACGGAATGCCCCCAAGTGCTCCCGCCCCTCCCAATACATCACAGCACAACTCAGCCAAGAAAGGGAAGTCAATGGACAGGGTGCCAATTTTGGCACCCCCCCACCTCCTTGCACCCTGGGCGGCTGCTTGGCCACACGGCTGCACATACCTTGCTACTGTCCTGCTTGTTGCTCCTGTCCCTGGCTCCTTGCACTCCCTCCCCAGCTCCCCAGCTCCACAATTCCACTTCCTTTCTGTCAACTAATTCAACCCTACCATTAATTAATTTATTTTTTTATCAAGTGTCCTTTCTGTTGCTGATACTTCTCTGTTTTGACTGCTCTTTTCCTTAACTGCTAAACACGTGGAGCAGTGGCATAGCTAGATTGGGCGCCAGGGAGCGACAACTCCCCCAAATAGACTTCAGATGGTGCCGGTGCCTATTTTTCAGGCGGCCCATCACACCTACGCAGTGCGAGCACGCACCTCTCCGTTTCCCCCTGGCGTCCACAACCTGGCTACGCTTCTGACGTGGAGCAGCATTTCAGAAAGGACGTACAAAAAAATCTGAATTGAGACATCAGGTCAGGACATTTCAAGTTCACTAGTATGTTAGAACTGAACCTGCTAATACAGAACCTGTTCTAAAATACATGAAGAAATGGACATTTATGCGCTGGCAACATGCAGCAGGAACACCCATTTGAAAGAAAGAGGGGCCGGTGAGTGGTGCCAGGTCCCGTTTGGAACAGCATTGGCTGCCTGAGGAGGAGGAAATCGTCAGCTGGTGGGGTTGGGGATTCCCACCAGCCACAGCAAGAGTGCCACAATCTTGAGTGGGCCTCATGTACAAATTGGGTGGGCCACCTGTAGCTACACCACTGTCGGTACTGTCAGGTGGAGGCAGGATACTGTCCTCAATGGTCTTTGGTCTGACTCAGGGTCCTTTACTAAGCTGCAGAAAAAAGGGGGCCTATGCTGGCATCAGCTGTGTGTTTTTGATGCTAGCTGAGGCCCCCCTTTACCGTAACAGGTAAAGGCCTGTTTTGGTTTTTTTTTTTTCAAGAAATGGTCGTGCGGCAAGGTGAAGTACTTGCCGCACGGCCATTTTTGTCAGGGAACACTTACTGCCACTCAATGAGGGTGGCGGTAAGGGCTCTCGCACTAACCGGGCAGAGCGTGGTATTGCCACTACTGCCAGGTAAACACTGGTGCTACAAAATTGAAATATTTTTGTAGCGCTGGAAATGGTGCGCGCTGAGGGTGGGAGCTACTGCTGGCTGCTGTGGTAGCCCCGCGGTACCTTCTGTTTAGCGAGCATTAAGCCCGCATTGGGTTTACTGCCGCTTAGTAAAAGACCCCCTCAGTATGGCTTTTCTTATGTTTTTAAATGATGTATTAGGATCCCCCAGTGAATGTTCAGGCTATTGGTCCACCTGCTTCATAATTCAGCTCCTTATTTGAGAAAGTGATCCAAATTGGCTTATTCACCACAAACTCCACAAAATCTTGTTGGCCTTTCTTCTCTTCCAACTTCATCTTGCTTTTAGCTTAAAAAGCTAAGGAACGTTTTGTTTTAGACAGAATATGGGAAAACACTTCTACCACAATGGAATGCTTTACCAGCTTAAACTATCTACTCTTTTTTCACATATTCGAATGAAATGTGGTTTAGAATAGCACAAATGTTCCTCTTTGCAACCCTTAATCCAATCAGCACATATAGTTGCCAACCCTGGTGGATGTGTTCCTGGATGTTATGATGACTTTCAACAGTGAATTAGTAGCAACTCTTTTATTATGGAGAGTGAGGTTTACCCCAGTAGAAAATAAGCACCAATGTAAGTGTATATGTCATATTTTTCACATGCATACAAAGATCAAGCATCAAACATATAAATGGCAAGTGACCGACTCACCCTCAAATGTGCAGTAGAGACTTCCCTCTCTGTCCCACCCTCGCATCAAGACTGATGACGTCAGATGGCGGAACAGAGAGGGAAACGGAGTCGGAAGCTGCCTGCCGCTGGAGCCTGGAAAGTTGAAACAAACCAACATCGCCGGTGCACCAACCTCCCATCCCCGATGTCGCCGCTCCCGCCCCCCTCCGTATCAGGTCCCCTGCACTGACATGACAGCGCCTCTCACACAGAGGTGAGAGGCGCTCTCATGTCAGTGCAGGGGGCCCAGCACGGAGGGGGGAGGGAGCGGCGGCGAGGAGGGTAGCTGGACATGGGGGGAGGGCAGGGGGGAGAAAGGAGGGTTGCTGGACATGGGGGAGGGGCAGGGGAGAGAGCAGGGTTGGTGGACGGGGAGGGGGGAGAGGCCAAGGGAAAGAGGAGGGTTGCTGGATATGGGGGGAGGGCAGGGGAGAGAGGAGGGTCGGTGGGCGGGCTGAGGCCAGGGGAGAGAGGAGGGCTGCTGGACATGGGGGGGAGGGCAGGGGAGAGAGCAGGGTTGCTGGACATGGATCGAGGGAGGGGAGGGCAGGGGAGAGAGGAGGGTTGCTGGACATGGGGGGAGGGCAAGGGAGAGGAGGGTTGCTGGACATGGGGGGAGGGCAGGGGAGAGAGCAGGGTTGGTGGATGGGGGGGAGGCCAAGGGAAAGAGGAGGGTTGCTGGATATGGGGAGAGGGCAGGGGAGAGAGCATGGCTGGTGGACGGGGGGGGAGGCCAGGGGATACAGAGGGCTGCTGGACATGGAGGGGAGGGCAGGGGAGAGAGCACAGTTGCTTGACATGGATCAGGGGAGGGGAGGGCAGGGGAGAGAGGAGGTTTGCTGGACATGGATGGATGGAGGTGAGAATTATTACATTTTGCAAAACACAAATCTCGCCCGTTTTAACGGGCTTAACGGCTAGTTTTACATAAATAATACTAAAACAAAATCACCAGTAATGCTGAAAAAACACCATTAATAGTAATGTCATTCTTCTTTTCACTATGATAAGATGTCAGCTCCTGTATTTTAATTTGGGAGGGAGGGTGCAATTTTTAAAGCTATTTACATAGGTAAGATGACTTGGCTATATGAAATAACCATGTTTGTGATTTATGGGAAGCTAGAAGATGGGCTATTTGTCTAAACAGCAGAGATCTTTAATTTTAGGGCACATAGGACTGAAATTGTGGAATAAGATTCCTTTGGAATTAAGCAGAATTATATCTTTTATTATTTTTAAGAAACAGTTGAAAGCCTGGTGCAGGGCCGGCCCTACCATTAGGCCACCTGAGGCGGGGGGTTCAGGCAGCACTCTTCTGAAGCGGCATCGCCTTCCACCCTTACTTCCCCCTTTCCACCAATTTACCTTTTCTTTCTCATTTTTCCAAAGGTGACTGCAGTGATTCCCAGAGGCTGCCCTGCAGCCGGTACCGGCCCTTCTGCCTACTTACATCAGAGAGGCGGGCCACAGCAGAGAGAAAGGGCCAGGACCGGCGGCAGGATAGCTCTGGAATCACTGCTGCTGACTCTGGAAAAATGAGAAAGAAAAGGTAAATTAGTGGAAGGGGGCTGGGGAAGGAAGGGGGAAGATGGAAGACCATGTTTGTGGCTAACCAGTCATAGTCAGCGGCATTTAACTGAAAATTTCCGGTTAGCACCCAACGTGAAACCGATTACTTTGGGGACAGAGTCAGCAATTAGCCAAATTAGCCGAAATTCAGCCAAAATAACCGCATAAATAGGACTGCATAAAAGTCTGTCCTATCTTTATGTGGTTCACCGTGGCCAGTTAAGTGCTGAATATCACACTTAACTGGCTATGGTTTTGCCAGCTCCATATACCCAGAAATTCAATGCCGGAGCCTGGACATAGCCTGGAATTGAATTTCTGGGGATAATGCCAGCGGCAGTCAGCAAAACACTGATCACTGCTGGCTGGATATCGGGCCCGTTGTTCCCAAGTGTTTATATTGGTTGTTCAGTGTTTTTTGATGGTAGTGGATTAGTTGCTATAGTTTTATTTTAATTGTTAATGTTTTATTTGTAGTAATTATTATTTATGTTTTAATTTTTATTTTGTAACTCACCTCAAACTATTTTGGTGAGGTGTGTTATCAAATAAAATAAAGAAAGTTTACACTGTTTGCATGCAACACATCTAACTAAAGCCTTTTAGTGGAAACAAAGCCCAGCTAAGCTGGTGGTGGCTGCACACCTCAGGTTTATAACAAGCTTGATAAAAGGACAAGAGAGCTCAATATGAGGCAATATGGACTCAATATTGGGCCTCAACAAAATAAAGTTAGTTGATTACTTAATATCCTATATAATAAAAAGCACCTCCAACATTCTGAAGCTGATTCCGTGGCACTGTAGGGTTCGTAAGTCTGTAGTTCAGCGTTTCATTGGCTCTCACTGTCAACGAAGAACCAATCAGACAGAACGGAACTTGGAGGAGGGAAGTGGAGTGGATTGAATCTCTAACAAACAATCATATACAGGGAGGTATGAACATCAGTGGAGGCAAGTGCACAGAACGGAAGGGAAGACAAACATTTAATCACTTTGTCACTCACACACACACAGACATCACACACACAAACACACACACACACTCAATCACTCTGTGTATCTCTCTCTCTTACACTGTCTGTAAAACACACTGTCACTCTCAGTCTCCCACATGGGCAACTGTATGTTGCATTCTCACGAGTAAGGAGCTCTTCTGATGTGATTGTTAAACTGATTGAAGGGCCTGAACAAGGAAAACTTTTACCACATTGTAACCCAGTTTACACAAAAAATATTGTATATAAAGAAATCTTACACATGTAAACAACAATTATATTCAGAATACAACCGTGGAAACATTAATGGCAGGAACTCATTACATTGCTAGCGCCCGTTTCATTGCGTTAAGGTAAGGAAATTGTCCATCAAATGCGATGAAAAAACCTGCTGCAGAGTGACATTGGTGATCCAGTGTCCATGACAGTGTCCAGGGAAACTGAAGATTTGGCAACACAAACTATATATTAACAAGTAATCAACTAACTTTATTTTGTTACTTGATTTTAATTTTAGTTAGTTGTTTTTCAACAATAATTTTTCCTACTTTATATTTTTTGTTTTTGGCTCAATATTGGGCCTGACATAATCAGAGGGGCTGATTCAGGAAGGCAGAAGGAGCATAATGAAGGGCAGCCTGACCATTAGGCCACCTGAGGTGGGGGCCTCAGATGGCACTCTTTCAGGAGTGGCATCTCCCCCTTCCTTCCTCCACCTCATTCTCCGATTTTACCTTCTTTCTACGTTTTTTAAAAGCCAGCTGTGGCCGCGATTCCCATACGCTGCCCTGCCGCTGGCACCCGCCTCTTCCCTTTACTGTGGCCCACCTCTCTGATGTAACTTCCTGTTTCCTCAGCGGCGGCCACAGTAGAGAAGAGGCTGGTGCTGGTGGCAGGACAGCGTATGGGAATTGCTGCCGCGGCCGGCTTTTGGAAACTGAAGAAAGAAGGTAAACTCGGGGAAGGGGGTGGAGGAAGAAAGCGGGGAGATGCCAGAACTTGGCCCGGGAGGGGGGGCAGCATCTCAACCAGGCAGAATCGTCTTCGGCATCCCCTGAACGTAATTTTACTGTTGCTTATGCCTTAGTTCTATGGAATACCTGACTCTGCTTTCTTACATGTTTTACTGTTGATTTGTTGCCTTCTTTTGATGGATGGAGGACCTATCGGTGTCAGCTGCTGTTAAATAGTGGCTTAGCCACAGGTGGGCCTGGACTGACCCACTTTGGACTCAGGCCTACTCAAAATTCTAATGCCCTTGTTATGGCTGGTGGGGATCCCCAAGCCCCACCAGCTGCAGAGGTCCTTCAGCAGCAAGAACAGCTCCCTTCCGTACTTGCTCCAGCTGGTGGCACTGTGTATGCACTGACGTCGTGCTCACCAAGCTGCACATGTTCAGTTTTTGCGCATGCACAAAAACAAAGTATGCACTAGGAAGCAGGGCCGCGTGTGCACAGTGCCACCGGCTGGAGCAAGAAGGAGAGAAAACTGTTCTTGTCTGTAGATGACCTCTGCAGCTGGCGGGGCTTGGGGATTCCCACTAGCTCAGGTATTTAATGTTTTTTTTATTTGTGCTGAGGGGAGGTGAGGAAAAAGGGGGATGTAGAGACTACATGTGCCTACCCAGTTTTCCCAGTGGCCAACCTAAAATCTGAGGTCAGACTACGCCTCTGCTGTTAAGTAAAAGTTAACAATAAATAAATAAATAAATAAATAAAAGAAAGCTGTTCCCAAGACATATTTAGCTCAGGAAGTCAAAGTGTGTGTGCTTAACAGCTGCAAAAGTACATATGTTATTTTACCCCTCTACCACATACCAACCAGCACCACCTTGACTGCCAGTAGAAATATCAGCCACAAAGTATGTGTGTGCTTTAAATGCATGTGCTTTGTGGCTGCTAAATTCAGAGATGCCACCTTACCCATTTCCAGGAGAAAGACCTTTTCTCCAGTCCTGTTTTAAACTTATATTCCAAAGACGTGTGGCATTCCTAGTCTCTGATTCTGCCCATTGAAATCAATACTACAGGTCCCATAATGCACCAGGATGAGTTTGGCAGAACTCCAGGGCTGGCCTAAACTCTCTCTCCTGGAACTGAGTAACTTGGAAGCTCTGTACATTTCAAAAGGGGATGAACACCCTGTTGTTCCCCTCTGAAAACTGATATAGCATAGGCTCTTCAAATCCGCATCATAAAAGCAGGTATAAAGGGCGTGTGTGCCAGTTCTAACCCTTTTTAAAAAATCAGTAAAACAGTCTATGATGAAAACATTACAGATACATCCAAAATGCCCTTCCAAGAAAATAAAGATGTGTTTACTTTGGAAAAGTTGGGTCTCCTCTAGCTCAGTGCTTTAGTGCACAGCTTTCTTCTTAAACCTCATGGTATCAGATGCTGACTAGACCATTGCTCACAGGAATGCAAACAAACTAATGAGCAGCTGGCAACAAAATAAATCTGATTCATCTTTCCATAATTTTGACAAACCTCTATTTCCCCAAAGCTGCTTCTAATGGGGCCTGATCTTCAACTCCTGGGACGTCAGAAAAATTATGGAAGGTTAACTATCCTATAAAGACCAAAGCACATTAAGGGAACAATATATTTGCTCCTTAATGTGCATTAAATGGCAATGTGGTGTATTATATTACTGTAAATCACATTAATTTAAGATACTGCAACCAACTTGAAGCTTCCTTATTCCTGGAAAAATAATGCCAGCTTGAAGCTGGTGCTATTTGCCCTACCTGGGAGCATCATGCTAACCTGTGGCCTGATGCTCTCGGGCATATTCTTAAAAGGGACACGAGCTTTAGTAAAGTGGTTCCCTGCTCCTCCCACTCCCTAAGGTACCCCTCCTTGTACCACAGACCTCTATTAAATATCCCTATTGGCACCATCGCATTCCGATCCCCTCCCTAAAGCACCCCTTGTAGGCTCACCCCCCCCCCCCCCCCCCCAGGCCTACCTAAATGAATTCCTGGAGTTTCAGTGGAATGGAGTAGCAGTGATCTCCATTCATTCCTACCCTTTGTGGTGCTGGGTTCAAAATGGCACTTGAGACCACTAGTAGTAGTCTTGTAGTATTACCACAAGGGTCAGACACTGTGCCCACCGGACTATCAAGGATTTGTTCAAATAGGCCCAGTGGCGCCTACAGGGAGGTCAGGGTGCCAAGGAAGGAGTGCTTCAGGGTAGAGGTTATTTCATTAAGGCTCTGGCCCCCCAAGCATTGGGCCATTAATTAGTAGCCTGATGCTCCCAGAGAGCAGAAGAGCACAGTTTGTGAGGGATGGGAACATTGGACACTAAAGGGTTAACTGCAAGTTGTGTTATTCAAAATAAAATGCAGTACTGAGTTAGGTTAGTGACTCCCACAGTAAATTAACCTGCAGTAAAATGCCTACTTTTACTACAGCTTAGTAACTTCTTCCTAAGTATCCAAGTCAAAATAATCCCTAGTAGCCCTCATTGCATTCATAAAGGACAGCAGTGTTGAGCCTTATGGCTTAATTGTAAACCATTTGGCAACTGGCTTTGTTTGGCCTTTGGGTGGATGTTATCCAACGTTCTTGTCAATTCAGAAGTCCATTAGCTCACTGGATAGCACTTTTGTAGCAAATTAATGTGATAGTTCTAAAACAATCTTTACATTAAACTTTATATGGGTAAAATATAAAATTGGCTAAATAATGAACTCTAACAAAAAATGAAATGAATCCCTCTCTCTGAACAAAACAAAAATTCCCTGCATACACATCACTAATATTATTTGTAACTGTGGAGACTGAATTTGATAGATATTTATTTAATAGAAACATAGAAGGTCCATCTAGCCTTCCCTATGCCATTATTGCTGTGGTATGACAGACACCTATTGATTCTGGATATGCTTTGGGGTTTTGTGATATATGGAAAAATGGCCTAGAATTCAGAGTTTAAGATGCTCTGCTGATAGCAGGAGCCAGTGCTGCAAAGACTACTGGAGAAGGAGTTGTTTTTAGGAAAGTTTGACATAATTGCTTAACAGCTTAGGATCAGGTACATTAGCTTACGGTTAGCACTGTTGCAGGGAGCTGAGAATGTAAACTGTTGCAATGTATAGCAAAAAGTTTGGTATTTTGGCATTTTTATTGTTGAGTACTCAGACTGATGTGTATGCAATTTCCCAATAAAAATTCCTTAATCTCAAATAACCTCACTCACCATATTAAAAAAAAACCAAGCACTATGTGAATGTTTCAGTTATGAGCAATCACTGTAAAATCCAACAGGATTACATTGTCAACTCTCTGGATAGGATTCAAGGCAGGATACAACAAAATAAAAACTGATACAATCATCAGGAATTACAAATAACAATCAAACATTTACTATAACATAAAAAATCACTAATTACATTGATGTAAATAAATAGGTCTTCAAAGTCTTATGAAAATTTGAAAGATGCCTCAAGAGATGGAGACCAACGGGAAGGCAATTCCAAAACTGAACCGCGAGGAAATGAAATGAAGGAGAATCTAGAATTAATGAATTACAAGTCTAAGACTTAGCACTAGATTGTAAAATTTTAAAAGATTGTGATATCAGTGTAGATACAAAACTGGACTCTGTATACAGCAACCAAATTTGGGTGCCCCCCCCCCCCAAATACAATGAGTGCAACCTGCTATTCAATAAACAGCGCCCAAATTTTGGCACCAGCTATAGAATGTGCCAGGATCTGCACCCAATTGAAACTTGGTGTAAATCCCCGTGTATAAATTAGGCACAGATCTGCCATATACTATAACACTGCATGCAATTTCTAGGAACGCCCCTGATCCACCCATGCCCCTCCCATGGCCACTCCCCCTCTTTGGATCTGTGCAGGAAATTTATGCATGCATCTTTATAGACTCCTCATTCGGAAGATGCGCAAGTAAATTTTAATTGTTGCCAATTAGTGCCAATAGCTGATCATTAGTGCCCAATGATTGCCAATCAACTGCTCATTTGTCAAATAAGTCGTGTGCACAATTATGGAGTACACCCGATACACACCAAATTTCAGCACACATTTTGTCCGCCATATGTAGATTCCGGGGGACAGTGTGCTTTATGGGGTCCTATTACAAAGGTGAGCTAACGTTTTTAGCACATGCGTTAAATATGTGTGCGCTAAACACTAGGGATGCCCATATATTCCTATGGGTGTCTCTAGTGTATGCTAATCATTATCGTGCGCTAAAAACTCTAGTGCTCCTTTGTAAAAGACCCCCTGTATTAGTTATAGTTTGTGGCCCAGCAAGGTTCTAGTCTAGAGGTTCTCAACCTAGTCTTCAAGACAAACCCAGTCAGTCAGTACATGAGATTCCATTGTACTTCCATTGTATACAAATTTACCTCATGCTTATTTACTGTGGTTATCCTGAAAACCCGAATGGTAATGGTGCTTGAAATCCGCCAACTCCCATCAACAGGTTCAAAGCGGATAACACAAAATACAGATTACAAATAAGAAATAATAAAAATAAATAAATAAAAGCAAAAAAGAGATGAAACCTAACAGAAAACATTTTAAAACAAATAAGTCTTCAGTTGTTTCCAGAAATATAAATAAGAAGAAACTGTCCTTAACCCAACTGGCAGAGAACACCATGAGACACTGCCTGATAGGGAAATGAGGATGATAAAGACTTTTTGTATTTAACTTGAACAAACGAAGGAAAATAGACCAAGCGCAATTCCACAGCTCATGACAGAAGGAAATAATTAAAAACAAAGAATAGAAATATTCTGGACAACTACCTCTAAACAATTTGTAAACCCACCATGATAATTTGAAAAAAAAAATAAGTGCCTTAATGGTCAAACAATTGAGTTCCATCAAACCAGGTGTGTCATGGTCAGATCTTCTTTTTCTCAAAATCATCTTAGCTACAGTATTCTGCTAGGAGTATCCCAAGGACTGAGTTGTTCTAGCCCCTTTCCCAGTGCTGTAACACAGTGCTGCTCCCTCTGTATCAAGCTGATTATATGAATCGATGAATATGCTTTTTTAAAAAGGGTATTAACCAAAATCAGTTTACAACAGTCTTCAAAAGAGTTAAATGCCAGCACACAACATGTTTTGCTGTGTGTTAGAGCAGCTGTAAAAAAAAACCTGAACTGCCCTCTGCTCCCAGACTCATATATATTAGTTATAAATTAAAGAACTGTTTTATTCTCACACATTAATAATTTAGGGAATAACATATAACTGCTCTGTGCATAATATGGTACAGATATCCTCAATGGCTCCTGGCCATGGTTGAAACCTTCCAAACCAGGTGTATTTAGAGCACTCATGGGTTAGTTCAACATTCTGAGACCATCTGGACTGTCTCAAAAGACTAAGCATATTGCTACGATAAATTACTTCTCATTCTTCAGTAAAAATACTGATTTCCCTGCATGTGAAAGAATAACGCATTCTCTTTTTGGCCCTAGCTTCCTCTTACTCTTATGGGCTTCCTGTTTGAAAAGAGGTGCCCCCTAGTGGGAATTTTCCCATATATAACTCCCTTCCTTCTATCCTAGACATGACAGTATCAGTACCTAAATAGGAATCCACAGACTGCACGTCATTATAGAACCCTGCATACTTGCACCCTTAATCTCACTGGGGCCCTTTTACAAAGGTGCGGGAGGGGCTAAAGCGCAGGTAGTGCACACCCCAATCAGCACTACCACCGGGGTAGCGTGTGCGCCTGGTGGTAATTACGAGTTTGGCACGTGCCGAATCCCGCAGTAGAAAATAATTTTGTATTTTCTACCACAGGGGGTGTTCCCAGAGGTAACCGGCAGCGCGCTCTCGTTGGCACACACTGCATGGTTACCGCATGGGTAGTATGAGAGAACGTACCACTGTAAATAGGCAGATGTGAGACCTCAGGCTGTAAATAGGCACGCACTAGTTTTACTATTAGCACAGGCCCGTTTCCCAGCCCATTAAAAAATAGCCTTTTTATCAGCTGCAGTAAAAAATGGCCCAGAATGCACCTAAAAGACATGCCCACACTACCGCAGACCACTTTTTACTGCGGCTGTTCTGGGGCAGACTCAGAGGGAGCAGTGAACACATGCGAATTGCGAACTTTCTCGGAGACAGGGCAACAGGCACGCGCCGCGGCACCCCCCCCCCCAGTGGCGTGCACCCAGGGGGGGGTCATTTCGCCGGGGGGGGGGGGTCGCACTGCTCCCGGGGGGGGGGGGGGGCGGCGATCCATCCCGGGTGTCAGCTAGGGTCGGAACACCACTGGGTGACAGATCTCATCCTGACTAATTGTGTTATATCGGGGTTCTACTGTATATTATTAATCAGTTGGACTTGGGAGAGCCATTGCTCATCCCTGGAAATAACTAAAGGAAACAGATCTACTTGTGGGGATCTGCCAGGTACTTGTGACCGACTGGCCACTGTCATGGACAGGATGTCCATGCTTGATGGACCTTGATCTGACTCAGCATTGCCTTGTCTGACTCAGCATTGTGTAAATGGCATTATTTCCCAGATGTTCATCTTTAGAGTTTACTGAGCCCTATTCTATAAATGATGTCTACAACTCACTTAGCACATAAATTTAAGGGGGACACTCACAGTGGGTCTGCGTGGGACCAACATGCGCACACGTAACTTACAAAATATGTACTAAATTGCCACATTTCGTGCACTCACTTATGCCTGCTATATCAGAATCTTGGTGCCCAGACTCCATTATAGAATTATCCCCTAATTCTATAAAAGTCACCAAAAACTGTGTGTAAATTTTGAATAACAAGCTAATTAGCGCAAATAATTGTCTTCTTAACAAGGAATTATTGGTACTAATTAATTTAATTAGAACTTACATGCATAAACTTAGGCATGTGATGCACATACATTTACACCACCGTTTCAGTTGGTGCAAATGGCCGTGCTCAAAGTTAGGCAGGATCCCTGGGCATAAACACTATTTTATAAACTGTGCTTAACTGTAAGAGCAGCTTAAAGAATAGCACTTTTTGGCACCATATATAGAATTCACCCACTTAGGGCTCAGCACACGAAATCTAGGTGTCTAAATTGTGGCACCCAGTTAATGAATTGCCCCCTTGGTAGCCACTGGGAAGCACTAGAACTAGAGGTGATGAGTTGAGGTTGCAGGCTGGGAGACTCAAGGAGCAATGTCAGGAAATTACAGAAAGGGTGGTGGATGCCTGGAATGTCCTCTCGCAGGAGACTGTGAAGAAAGAAATGGTGATGGAATTCAAGAATGCATGGGATAAACACAGAGGAACACTATATAGAAAAAGCAAAATGATCTCATAACTAGAGTGAGCTTTGACAGCCACTTCAGAGGTTGGGAACTAAGACCAATGTTGGGAGGACTTTTACGGTCTGGGGCCTATAAATGGCAAAAACAGATCAGGATCAAAGTTGGAGTGGGCTTTGATAGCAGATCCAGTAGTTGGGAAGTAGGACCGGTGCTGGGCAAACTTCTATGACCTGTTCCGCAAAATTGGCAGGGAGAGATAAAGTATACCAGTGTTTAATAATGAAGAAGTGGAACCTGTGCAGAGTGCTAGATACAATTGGCCTCCTTGATGGGCAGACTGGATGGACCGTGCTGGTCTTTATCTGCCAACATTTACTATGTTACTATACAAGTCCCCTGTTTATTCATTTTCAATGGTGCTGTGTAAATAGTGTCGCTAAAAATTCCCTCCAAATGCTCTGGGGTTGTCCATATAAGGGAGATTCTATTTATGGCACCTACAAAATCCAAACGGAAAACATTTCTGCCTAAGCATATTCTGGGGCCCTTTTACTAAGCAGCGGTAAAAAGTGGCCTGCGGTAGTGTAGGCACATGTATTGAGCGCGCGCCGGGCCAGTTTTTAATGCATCTACAAAAAAAGGGCTTTTAAAATTTTTTTTAGTGGGATGGAAAAGGGCCTGCGGTAAAAATGAAACCAGTGCATGCCCAAAACCGGCCTGAACCCTTAACATCACCCACTGATCTAGTGGTAAAGGCTCATGCACTGCACATGTAGTGACCGGACGGCATGTGCCAAGTGCCGATTACCGAGGAAATGAATAATTTATCCACACGTTATAGATGCGACAAATCTGAAATTACTGCCAGGAGGGAGCATTGGCCTGGCAGTAGTCTCATTTGGGAACATGCTGTACGCGGGTAGAGCCTATCGAAGCTTAGTAAAAGGGCCCCTATATAAGCAGCGTCTGTATTTAGGGGCAATATATAGAATACGCTTAGGCAGCAATCGTAGCTCATTACGTGCCTCCATTTACACCAACGAAAGCAAGGCGTAAATCCCAGCACATAGATTTAGGCGCAGAGGGCTATATTCTATAACTACATGCATAAATTTTGGAACGCCCATGAAACGCCCATCTCCACCCATAACCACGCCCTTTTTGTCTGCACACGTGAGAAGTTAGGTGCAGTGTGTTACAGAATAAGTTCTGTAAATTTTACTTATTTCCAATTAGTGCTCATTATTGCTTGTTAAGTGCTGTTTCTTCATGGAGAGAAGAGTGGATGCTTGGAATGCCCTCCCGCGGGAGGTGGTGGAAATGAAAACGGTAACGGAATTCAAACATGCGTGGGATAAGCATAAAGGAATCCTGTTCAGAAGAAATGGATCCTCAGGAGCTTAGTCAAGATTGGGTAGCAGAGCCGGTGGTGGGAGGCGGGGCTGGTGGTTGGGAGGCGGGGATAGTGCTGGGCAGACTTATACGGTCTGTGCCATAGCCGGTGGTGGGAGGCGGGGCTGGTGGTTGGGAGGCGGGGATAGTGCTGGGCAGACTTATACGGTCTGTGCCAGAGCCGGTGGTGTGAGGCGGGGCTGGTGGTTGGGAGGCGAGGATAGTGCTGGGCAGACTTATACGGTCTGTGCCCTAAAGAAGACAGGTACAAATCAAGGTAGGGAAGGGTATACACAAAAAGTAGCACATATGAGTTTATCTTGTTGGGCAGACTGGATGGACCGTGCAGGTCTTTTTCTGCCGTCATCTACTATGTTACTATCTTATCAATGCTAAATAGCTTGTTAAACCAATCAAGTTATGCACGCTGTTATAGAATCTGTTTGGATTTCGGCGCAGATCTCTAGGCGCGCTATATACAATCCGGGGGATAGTGCCAGGAAAGAGTGACAGTATTTCAACTATAGTAACATAGTAGATGACGGCAGAGAAAGACCTGTTCGGTCCATCCAGTCTGCCCAACAAGATAAACTCATATGTGCTACTTTATGTGTATACCTGACCTTGATTTGCATCTGCCATTTTCAGGGCACAGACCGTAGAAGTCTGCCCAGCACTAGCCCCGCCTCCCAAACACTAGCCCCGCCTCCCACCACCGGCTCTGCCACCCAATCTCCGCTAAGCTTCTGAGGATCCATTCCTTCTGAACAGGATTCCTTTACGTTTGTCCCACGCATTTTTGAACTATGCAGATAGTAGAAATATTCAGCCATTATTCATATAGTTAAGTGGTCTAAGTTATACCAGAACAGTTGAGTGATAAGGGGTAATATGTGAAAAGAATTAACACCGTATAAGAAAGACAAATGCAACACAGAAGTAGCGAGAATCTAAGCAATGCGGGGTATCAACAGAAACACTGCACAGTATTAACACATTTTAGACTATTTTCCAAAGAAAAGGAAGGCTTACATGACCAGGGGACTTGAGGAGGGAATGTGTGATCCCATAATAACTTATTTGTTGTTCTATCCACACCAAACTTTCAGGCCCTGTTGAGGTGACAAAAGAGGACACTAACAGGGATTTATTTGATGGATTCACACATTTGCACAGATCATGGACAAGTTCAGGGGCACATCAGGGAAAGCAGGCTCTTTTAGTTCTGGGTGAAACTTCTTGTTTAAGGGTTGTGTGTCTCAGGACTGCTTCCAACAGGATGCTCCTCAGAGGTTACATCCTCAGTTTCTATGGTTACAGACAAATGGTTAGAGACATATAGATCACCTCCTCTCTGGGTTATTCTTGCTCTCTGCAGTAATCTACAAAGCAGCAAACATGGTAATAGTATGGGTATCAGAACTATATGGTTGTGTCTGTAGTCACTCAAAAATGGGATGAAGTAGTTAAAAGGTCCTTATACTAAAGGGAATTAGAATCTGGGCTTAACATGTGTTAACATAGGATTTTCCCACATGCTACGCTCAGATTCAGTGATGCACTTTATAAAATAATTTGCCATTTTTTTCTTTTTTTGCAGGCCATGTGCTAATGTTTGCCATTAGCATGTGGTACCTGCAAAAAATTAATGCAGGGGCATTTACTGCCTGTTATTTAGGAGGCTTAAATGCTCCTGCATTAACCCTGCATTATCCAATTAGCGCATGTTAATCAGAATGCACGAGCTGAATAGCGCTTCCCCGCACATGGCACACACCCTCCAAAAATGTTTTAAAAATAAATAAGATAGAAAGAAAAAAGTGAGGAGAGTGGATGAGGATACCAAAAAATATGTATTTATTCGCATCAAAAATCAAAATAAAAAATGAACAATGGTTGTATAAAATATAAAATATAAACGGGTCCGTTTATATTTTATATTTTATACAACCATTGTTCATTTTTTATTTTGATTTTTGATGCGAATAAATACATATTTTTTGGTATCCTCATCCACTCTCCTCACTTTTTTCTTTCTATCTCACGGTTTCGTGAGGGTTTTTACCTCCTTTTTGTTTTTTGCGTTAAAAATAAATAATGCAGAAAAGGAGGAAAGAAAATAAATAGCGTGGAAAAGGGACATTACCTCAAAACAATTAAAGTGTTTTGCAGTCAGTGTTGCCAGATGGAAAAAATTTGTCATGCCGAAAGCTATCCCCAAACCAGCCTCAAACCGCACAAAGTCAATTTGCATGTGAATGACATCATTAATAAATATTAATGAGGCCATTTGCGTACAAATGACGTCATTAAGCCCGCCTCCGTGGGGCTTCTACTGGCTGCGGCTGTGGGAAAACTAGCCAGCGGCGCAACAAGAAGCCGCCCAAAATCCCGCAACCCACATGCGGCGTGAAAAAGCCGCAGCAGGTCGCAGAAAGGAGCATCTGGCAACACTGTTTGCAGTAAGCGTTTTCTTACACATTAACCTCAAACTCTATAAAGTCACTACAAACTGTATATGAAAATTTGGCCGTGCACAATTTAATTGAATAATGAGCTAATTAGTGCCAATAATTGGCTTGCTAACAAGCAATTATTGGCACTATGTAGATTTAATTGGAATATACGTGCATAAATTTAGACACAGGATCCGTGCCAACATTTTAAGAACGAGTTCAAAAAGGGGGCATGGAAATGGGTCATGGGTGGAACATGGACATTCCTAAAATTAATGCGCGTAGTTATAGAGGGGGTCTTTTACTAATGATTAGCTTATCTGCAGCAGGGCCCATTTTAATTCTATGGGCCCTGCTGCTGATAACTCGAGCTAATCTTTAGTAAAAGACCCTCAGAATAAGGGGGAAACATGCCTAATTTAGGCACAAAGATTTGAACTACATTTCAGTTGGTGCAAATCGCCATGCCTAAAGTTAGGCGAGATTCCCGGGCGTAAGTGCTATTCTATAAACCACGCCTAACTTTAAGAGCAGCTTACAGAATAGCACTTTTTTTGCGCTGACTAAGATGGACGTCCTTGGTTTCGATTATCGACGAAAATCAGAAACGACCAAGTCTAGGGACAACCATCTCTAAGGACAACCAAATTTCAAGATTTGGGCATCCCTGAACGTATTATCGAAATGAAAGATGGACGTCCATATTGTTTCAAAAATACGGGTTTCCCCGCCCCTGGATGGGGACGTTTTGTGAGGACGTTCTCATCAAAACTTGGCCGTCCCTTTCGATTATGCCCCTCTTTGTCTCTTACCTATTCTGTCACCTTTAAAAAAAATAATACTGGTTTCTTGTTTTATATTCTTGCTTTTACTGACCTTAGAAAAATGTAATAATTGATGTACTGGATCCTTCCGTTCATCCTAGAATAACTGTCAAGAAATTACAGGACTGAGAGCAGGGCCTAGTCCTGGGTGTGGGTGCTCATGCTGGGCCAGGCACAGGGTGGGAAGCACCCACACCCAGGATAGTCAGGAGGCCAGAAGCATGGACTTGGAACTTGTGAGTAGTAAAAACTGGACCAGGAGCTGGAATGAGAACAGGGCTGCAGACCTGAAACTGGAGTCAGAAGTCAGCCTGAAAGTCTCGAACAGGCACTGAAATTTTGGATCTTAGATGGCACACGAACCAGAAGCAGATCAAAACTGCAAGCCTTTGGAGACAGTAAGCAGATAACGGCTAAGCCTGGAGCAGAGAAACTTGGCAACAAAAACTCTGCTTAAAGGAGGCTAAATAGCAAGCATGCCCTTTTTGACTGAGACCCTGACAATCCCTGATGCCTAGAAGTACGCTTGGGGCTATCTAACAGTCATCTCTAAGGCCTTGCCTTGTTCCAGGTCTTTAGTTGGTCTGAAGGCTAGGATTCCCATCCTGAACTCAGGACTGATCCCAATTCCAGCCCCTTTGGGGTCTTACCCCAATGTTCTCTTACACCCTCATTACCGCTTTAAGGTTCTACCTCGTCTTGAGAAAGTGTGCACTCCTGAAAACGAGGACCCCTAACTCCCTATGACCTATCTCACTCTCATATTCAATCACCACTGTCCAGTAATCGCTGGACCTCAGATAACCACACACTGTGACGTACAAAACATGTTCCTTATTTCTAAGCATTATACTTCTGTTACCAACTGCGTGAAGACTGCCACTTGGAGTCCTGGATCTAGCTGTTTCTAACTTTAACTGCAGTTCATATCTGTCATATTGAAGTCTCCCAATATTGAAGTCTCCCACCAGCCTCACTGTAATCTTATGTATGTCTTTAACTACATTTCTATTCAACTTGCTGGAAATCTGTCAATTACACTGACCTTAATGGACATTCCATTTACTGCTCCTAGGATAACACAAAATGCCTATTTCCTTCTGCCACATAGTGCAGTTGCTTTCATAGTATTATCTCTATATTTAAAACGCACCTCCAACGTTCTATTGAAGCCTCACTTTTCCCAACGTTCTAAAAATGAGGCGGTGTAGATCGATGCTCCTCCATGAGTGTATGCCCCGCCCTCGCGTCAAAACGTGCTGATGTCGAGGGTGGAGCACTTACACTCAACGAATAGCATCGCTCACCTATTCCTACGCGAAAAAAGGGACGTCAGACGCATCGCGAACGCGAACGAGCAGCAAGAAAGGGAGGACTACCATCGCCCCGCCCTCGCATCACAACGTGATGACAATGAGGGCGGAGGACTGACACTTGGGAGGAAGCCAGGGAGGAAAGCAGCATGAACGTGGGAGGGAGGGTGCGAGCCTGCCTGAACGTGGGAGGGAGGGAGGCAGCCAGGCAGGCAGCCAGCCTGAACGTCGGAGGGAGGGAGGGAGGGAGGGAGGGAGGGAGGGAGGGAGTGAGCCAGCCAGCCAGCCAGAACGTGGGAGGGAGGGAGGCAGCTTGAACGAAGCAGTGGGAGAGAGGGCCACGACCCTGAAAGGCGGAGGGAGGGAGGGAGGGGGGCCACGACCCTGAAGCTGGGAGGGGGGAGGGGGAGTGGAAGGAAGGAAGGGGGAGAGGGAAGACAGGGGGGCGGGAGACAGAGGGGGGGCCCCTGCCGCACACTCTCATTCTTTCTCACACACACACTCTCACACAGACAGCCTCACTCTATGTCACAAGGCAGGCAGCCAGCCTGAACGTCGGAGGGAGGGAGGGAGCCAGCCAGCCAGCCAGAACGTGGGAGGGAGGGAGGGAGGCAGCTTGAACGAGGCAGTGGGAGAGAGGGCCACGACCCTGAAAGGTGGAGGGAGGGGGAGCCACGACCCTGAAGCTGGGAGGGGGGAGGAGAGGAAAAAGGGGAGAGGGAGGGGAAGGAAGGGGGAGAGGGAAGACAGGGGGACGGGAGACAGAAGGGGGGCCCTGCCGCACACTCTCATTCTTTCTCACACACACACTCTCATTCTCACACACACACTCACACAGACAGCCTCACTCTATGTCACACACTCACACATTCACTCTGTCTCTCTCTCTCACACAGTCACTCTCACACACACTCTCTCAAACATACACACTACGATGAAAACCTTGCTAGCGCCCGTTTCATTGGTATCAGAAACGGGCCTTTTTTACTAGTCCTATATAATAAAACGCACCTCCAACATTCTGAAACTGACTGCATGGCTGAGACATTCCTGCTCTCTGTATCCATCTCCTGAATTGACATCACTTACTTCCGGGTTCGTCACAAGCAGAAGTGACCAACCACACGAGGTTTCTCGGCTTCAGAATGTTGGAGGTGCATTCTATTAAATAGAATTGGTCAGTTCCTTGAAGCACAGCCAGAGCTCAGCGTCCTGCATAGTAACGCTCAGACACCAGAGAGAGAGGGGGGGCCTGACACCAGACAGAGGGAGGGAGGGGGGGCCTGACACCAGAGAGGGGGGGAGGTATCTCTGTCACATACACACTCTCTCTCTCTCACAGACACTCCTCTCTCTCACAGTCAATGTCTTTCTCTCTCTCACTCTCACACACTGTCTCTCACACACTCTATGTCTCACACTGTATCACATTCACTCTCTATGTGTCACACAGTCACTCACACACTCTCTTGGTCTCATACACTCAGTCTCACAGAGAGTCTATGTCTCACACACACTCTCTCTCTCTCGCACACACTGTATCTGTGTGAAATACACTCTCTCTCACACTGTGTCTCACATACGCAGTTGGCACACTCTCATTCTCACACACACACTCTCTCTCTCTCACAAACACACTCGCACCCAGACTCACTCTCTCTCTCTCACACACACATTCACACTCGCACATTCACTCTCTCACACAGTCACTCTCACATACACTCTCTCAAACATACACACTCCGAGGAAAACCTTGCTAGCGCCCGTTTCATTT
This sequence comes from Microcaecilia unicolor, assembly GCF_901765095.1. NCBI lineage: Eukaryota > Metazoa > Chordata > Amphibia > Gymnophiona > Siphonopidae > Microcaecilia > Microcaecilia unicolor. The sequence continues at coordinate 29,755 of NW_021963266.1, forward strand.
GTGTTAGAAACGGGCCTTTTTTACTAGTTTTCTATAAAGTGCTACTTTTCTTCCTTTCCTTACTACCAATTCCTTCCTAGACAGATTAGAGTCTGGAATGACTATATACTAGCCACTTCCATACTTGCCTCTGCCATTAGGGTCACCAATTCTAATCTAATCTAGCATTTATAGTCTGCTAACTCCCCAAATGGGTCTGAAGTGGATAACAATTAGAGAAACCAGCATAACTAGCTGGGAAAATACAATCAATTGGTAAAGAATTATACAGACATTTTATCACCCTAAAAATGTATAAAATAAGGTCTTCAGATTTACCTGAAAGTTAGAATAAGATCTTTGTAATCTAATATCCAAAGGTAGACTATTCCATACTCGCACTGCTCGAAAAGAGAAAGAATTATCTAGTAGTCTTCTATAGCCTGAACTGTTAACTGAGGGGTAATGAAGTACAAGTCCATCTGTAACTCATGACAACCTCCTGGAGCATGCATAAGATAAAAGATGAGTGACATAAACTCATGTTTCATATACCGCCTTACCGGCAATGAATTGTCAAAAGAGGTGTTCAATATTAACACAAATAAAACATTAAAAATACAGGCTTAAGGCAAAAAAAAAGTAACCCCTACTTTTCTCAGCAACTGCTTTGAATTTGCTTATTTAGTCATCATATTTAGGTATTAATATTAAGTAACATTTGATTATATTTTTAAGCTATGTTGATGTTACTGACATTTTAGTGTTACTACCTAATGACTTTTGCACGTTACAAATGTTCAAGACAATACAATTAACATTGTCAGAATTTTGCAGTCATGAAAACAAATTTTCTTCACAGTGCCGAGCTTCCAGTTCTTGAGTTGAGACGCAACCACTATCACCGTTGCTCCAAAACTTTGTTCACACAGTGTCTGGATTCTCATTTGTCCACTACCAACACCTTGCCCATGATTGTGGTTCTGATCCGTAATACTTTTAAAGATATTATCTGTAAATTATCATATTATAAATACAAATTATTCAAATTCAAATTATTGTTTACAAAAGTCTATGTCACTGTGATATCATTAAGCTGGTAGGTACCGTTTTATTTATTTCCAAATAATGGTAGTTTTACAGTACTGATGCACTTTCTGTTGGAAAATACATATGAGATGGGCATCCATTTTGGACGTTATGAGCTTGGTGTCTCTATTCTGACTTCGATGTCCTTTCAAAAATGCCCCTCCAGGTCTGTCATTGAGGCAACAGAGGATGAAATGACGAGGCCAAGGTCACAAAGAACTTCAATGAAATTTAAACCCTGACTTCCCAGATTTCAGCCTGCTATTTCAACCTTCACTCCAAGCACACTCTACAAACACTAGATTAATCCTCATCCAAGCAGACAATGCAGGGGTTTTCTTGTTTAGGGAGAAAATTACAGCAGAGACTCTAAGTTACAAGGCACCAAAGTAACAAGCATTCCGCACGCACTGCTCAATACTTTTTCATCTTCATTTGCAGATGACAGGATGTATTTGAAAGAAGAGATTTATTGGAACACATGGTTGGTTAGGGGGTAAATTATCCGATGAACAAGGAAGGATAATATCACTGCTTCTGCATAAGTTAATTATTGCAAAAACACCTTCAAAATCCACTGCAGACCTCGAACACTGAAACGAGAATGCACACTGAATGCAATATTGCTCAAAGGCCATGAAAGGTTCCTTTTATCATCTACCAAATCAACAGCAGGAAGACAGGAAGTAATGCTACTCAAGAGCAGAAAAAAAGACCCATCTGTAAAATATGCTCTTTAATGTCATAACTTTCAGGCTAAATAATTAATTACAAACATGCTATCAGCTTGAAAAAAAATCAATACGCGCTCACAAATTAGGTTCATAAGGAAGGCAACAGGATGGCTACAGATAGCAAATGCATAGGTCAGGCAATGACAAAAGTTCTACCAAGGTCACAGACACCACAGGGACGAGTGACTGACTCAGTGCAGAATACTACATGCAGAGTGTGAGAGTGCAGGTGAAAGGGGATCCGGGAAGGCACGAAGAAAGGGGGTACAGGGAGCCGGGGAATCCCAATGGGGCAGATTTCATGTGCACAACACCCACATTCAGAAAGCCGGGCTACCGGAGGCAGAGAGGTTGGCTGGGTTAAGGAAGAAGGGGAGGAACTACCAGTCCCAGAATTCTTCTCTTCCCCACCCGGCTGTGCAAGAGTTAGGGGAGGAGATAGAAGATTGGGAAATGGTCTCTGAGGAAGGTGATGAGGGCCAGCTGGAGAGATTGGGGGCGGGGGAAGTTGGAGAGGAGGATAAAATGGAGATTACTGAAGGGCAAGGGGAGGAACAGATGGAGATTGGAGCCCTGGCTCAAACCCAAAAAGCTGCTGTAAGAGGGTGGCTAGCTGTACCTTGGAGAGACTGGTGGAAGACTGGAGGAGAGAGGCTGAGGCACTGGGGAAAATCTCTACTAAAGAGGAAACAGGTGCAGCCTGTGGGAGAGAAAGAGAGCTGGGCACAATTGAAACCCCAGCCTGAACCAGGTGGGAATAAAGCTGTGTAACCGTGCTGTAAGAAGGTGCAAGAAAGACTGTGTAAACTGTTGCATACTAAAAAGGTCTGGGCTGCAACCTACCAAGCTATTGGATTTTTCCCTCTGATAATGTACTGTTCCCTAAGTGACGTAATCTGAACTAAAGTGAGGTGAAGTTATATGGACTGTTTCTGAACCTGAGTTTGAAGTTATATGGACTGTTTTGAACCTGAATTTGACTGTGTTGAACCTGAATTGTGCTCTGGGCTGCTGGCCTAAACAACCTGGAGTGAAGGGTGTTTTGTTTGATTTGAAGCAAGAAAATAAAAGCTCTTACTTATAAACATTGGGCTTTGAATGTGCCTCTGTGAAAGGACGGAGGGAGGAGGAAGTCCTGGGAGTTCACAGGGCCTGGAGCCAAGGCTCAGAGGAGCCAGATTGCTGTGGAGTGAAGGCAACAGTCATGTGGAGGAAGAGGCAGCTAAGCAGGGTCAAGCCTGGCTGGGTCCTGGATGGGCAACCCAGCTACAAGAGGAAGGCCAATGGCATGAGGTATCTTGGCATGTACAATTGAACTGGATTGTTCCACAAACTATCCAGCATGGTTCTTCAACACATGTTCTAGAGGGCCACATCTGACCTGGGTTTCAGAGCAACCAAATAGCTTGGTTCTTGGGCTCCCAATGTAGGCAGCTGTATCCAGGACTGGCATTAAGGGGATGCAAACAGGGCAGTTGTCCTGGGCCCCAAGGCTACAGGGGGTCCCGTTTACCTGAAGCTGAAGAAGATACAGAGGGGCATAATTGAACAGGGCACCCAAGTTTTCTTGAGGGCGTCCTCGCAGGACGGCCCCGTAAACAGACAGTATTATTGAAATAAGATGGGCGTCCACCTTTTGTTTCGATAATACGGTCGGGGACGCCCAAATCATGAAATTTAGGTCGACCTTAGAGATGGTCGTCCTTAGGTCATTTTTGAGATGGTTGTCCCCGGTTTTCGGCGATAATGGAAACTAAGGATGCCCATCTCAAATGCGACCAACTCCAAGCCATTTGTTTGTGGGAGGAGCCAGCATTCGTAGTGCACTGGTCCCCCTGACATGCCAGGACGCCAATCGGGCACCCTAGGGGGCACTGCAGTGGATTTCAGAAAAAGGTCCCAGGTGCATAGCTCCCTTACCTTGGGTGCTGAGACCCCAAAACCCACAACTGTACACCACTACCATAGCCCTTAGGGATGAAGGGGGGCACCTACATGTGGGTACAGTGGGTTTCTGGTGGGTTTTGGAGGGCTCACATTTACCACCACAAATGTAACAGGTGGGGGGGGGGATGGGCCTGGGTCCGCCTGCCTGAAGTACACTACACCCACTACAACTGCTCCAGGTACCTGCATACTGCTGCGATGGACCTGAGTATGGCATTTGAGGCTGGCATAGAAGCTGGCAAAAAAGGTTTGTTTTTATTTATTTATTTATTTATTTAATTTTTAATGTTTAACAAGCGTACACTTGTCATTAGAAATGCAGCCGTATTTTTTTATGTACAACAATAAAGAAGATTCAAAAGATTTATGACTAGTCATTAATTTCAATCCTTTTAACATAATAATTTTTGCTTCCTTAGACCACTATTACATAGGGGGGCGATATGAATTAAAGAAGATTACTAACAACAAAAGTTTTTTAAGTAACAAGGTAGCATATTACTCCCATATATTTTCTTAATATCATTACTGTTATTTCAGTTGTTTCAAATCTAAAAATGATTTAAGCTGGTCAGGAGAATAAAAAGTGTATTTTGTCTGTCCCAGTTTAACAATACATTTGCAAGGGTAGGCCAAAAAAAAAGACCCTCCTATTTCAAATGTTCTTCATTTCATTGCCAAAAAGGCTTTCCTTCTTTGCTGGGTCAGCTTAGTTACATCAGGATAAATCTACACTTTAGCTCCTCCAAAACAAGTATTGGAATTTTTGAAGTAAAGTCTCATAATATTGCTTAAGTCTTGTTCAAATACTAAGGAGACAATCAAGGTGGACCTTTCTGTTGTTTCATCTAAAGATTGTTCCAATATGGCTGAAATGTTATTTAAATCCAAATTTGTATTTCCTGCGCCTTCTGTTTTTCCTTCCTCTCCTTTAGGTTTAGAGATGTAATATATTTTATTTATAGGAGGAATCGCATCAAGGTGTATTTTCAATGCCTCATTTAGGTATCTCTTAAATAATTCAATCGGATTAACCCCAAGGAGTTTAGGGAAGTTCAAAAGGCATAAGTGCAAACATCTATTAAAATTTTCGATCTGTTCAATTCTTCTTCGAATATCAGTATTACCTTTAACCACCATTTGTTTAAATTCTTGTAATTGCTCTACATCCTTCTGTAAGTTTGAAACTTTTTCAGCTATTTCATGCTTAACTGAGTCTACCATTGATGTTAACTCTTGAAACTTAGCAATAAATACATTAACTTCACCTGATGTTCGCTGAAGAGTCAAATCCATTTTATTCAGCTTCAGCCAAATCATTTCCATACTTATCTCTGGCACTTTCTCTGAGGTATCTGTTTCAGGTCTCGGCGTTCTCTACAGCAGCGCTAGACCCACGCTGGGAGCTACACCCGCAACACTTCCGGTAGGGTGCTGATCTCCCTGTAGAGCCGCTGTCGACGCTGGGCACGGAGGTAACAATGATATTGATGGTGGAGAGAGGGATATTTCATCTCCCAGCAGGTTTTCCGCTTCCTCGGATGGCCCCGCAGCGGGATCCGTATCCTTCGCAGTCTGGGAGGCAGCGGTGAAGAAACGTTCAAGACACAGTTGAATTGGAGAGGAAGTCGAGGTAGGCGGGGGTACTAATCTCGCCAACCCCTTACGTTTAGAATGCGGCATATTTCAGAAGTATAGATGTTTTCAGCTGAGTTCACAGGAGCGTTTCTCAAACTGTCTGATTACGCCGCCATCTTGACACGCCCCACGAATATTCAGGTCTAAAAAAAAGGTATTTTTAAAGATTTTTTTGAGGGTGGGAGGGGGTTAGTGACCACTGGGGGAGTAAGGGGAGGTCATCCCCGATTCCCTCCGGTGGTCATCTGGTCAGTTCAGGTACCTTTTTGATGCTTGGTCGGGAAAAATATGGACCAAGTCGGCTAAGTGTTCGTCAGGGACGCCCTTCTTTTTTTCCATTATCAGCCAAGGACGCCCATCTCCTAAGCATGCCCCAGTCCCACTTTCGCTACACTGCCGACACGCCCCCATGAACTTTGGTCATCCCCGCGACGGAAAGCAGTTGAGGGCGCCCAAAATCGGCTTTCGATTATGCCGATTTGGGTGACCTTGCGAAAAGGACGCCCATCTCCCAATTTGTGTCAGAAGATGGTCGCCCTTCTCTTTCGAAAATTCACCTGACAGTCTGCTGGTGGGCTTTGGGGTCCCCTACTAAAATGTATGCCCTGGGCCCCAACATGTTTGACACCAACCCTGGTTGTATCTCATAAACACTCACTGAGACTATCCTGACAAGTAAAACTGTTTGTAACAACACCCCAGCACTGAAACTAAACAATCATTCTGTGTTGTGTATGCTATGAGATGTTCCTGTCACTCCTGTTCAATTGTACATGGAAAAAAAAGTAAGCTATTCTTTTTCTTTTACTGCCATTAAAAAAAGAAAAAAAAACCTAAAGAATAAGCCTACATTTAGTCTTTTACAGTCAAATACTAAAAAATTAATTTGATTAAGGATTCTGCTTGAAACAAACTCTTCTGCACGTGAACAGCTTTTTCACATAGCTTAACCGATGTCCTGCAGTGATCATCAATAACTTTTACAGGCACACAAAGCATGTCCCCATCACTCTGGCATGCATAAAATATGCCTGCCTGCATTTTGTGCTAGGAAACCATTAGCAGAGAGCAAGTGAGGCTTCCTTCCCTGGTGAAAGTATTATAGTCCAAAAATGTCTGTGACACTACATTCTCAGGCACTGATGTGAATTCCTTTCACACCATGTGCAGGAAGACCAGTGAACTGGTACCTGAACAGGGCTGGAAGGCAGACTGGAAAGGGAAATGATCCAGACAAGGGAGTGCACTGTGGTTAGGCTGCTGGAACACATTACGCTGCACCAAAATCCCAACTGAAGAGACTAAACAAGCCAGCAAAAGTCTCTAACAGGAGGATAAGAAAGGATTCCAGCCATAGCTCTTCAAAGATAACTTGATGGGGGGGGGGGGGGGGTAGTAAATTCTGTCCTAGATAGACTTTCACTGTATTATGGCCAAGACGAGATTCACTAAGGCTTTGCAGAGATTAAGCAGCCAGCGATCGCTTTTCAGAATACAAGATATTCCTTCGTTTTTTTAAGCTTGTGAAAAGAAAAATGCCATAACTGCGCCTAAAGGCAAGATTTAATGCAGAATGCAGACGACAAGTGGCAACAAGCAGCAAAAAAAAAAAAAAACACAGAATGATCAGGGGAAAGAAACAGCATGCCATGTAAATTGCCTTTGATAGCTGCAATTTGCTCACTAAGTTCACAGCTACACAGCCAACAGTACAAAAGTAGCTGATGGCTAACGGAACCAGACTGCAGAATTTTTAGACACTTTAGAAATCCTGCCATTTCCTACTGCTCTGCCATTTAGAAAACCAGCTTTGAGCCCTCAATATACCCCAGGTCTAGTGCCTGCTGGCAAAATAATAATACTTTAATCATCGTTTGAAGTAGCAGTCAACCTGGCTGGGATTTTTCATCTTTTCACACCAGTCAGCGTGTCTTGTAACAGGCCACTAAGTTCAAAAACATGTTCGGTCTTTCAAATAACCAAATGCTTAACTAAATTGCACTCTAAGCCCACTTATTAAGCCATCTGGAGCTCTACTCCAGCTGAAACCAGAGGGTAGATGACAGGAGAGGTTTTCCTCCTTTAAATTATTGGTTGGATGGAGCAACAATTGATTCCGCAATAATAACTTAATAACCTGTAGGTTGATAATTTGGCTGCTGCACTCAGCAGTTTTGGTTTTTGGTTTTTTTTTTTTTACTATGCTAGCCATCCTAGTTAAAACAATGTGGAGATTCAGCACTGGTATCCAGATACTCACTAATTCTACATATGGTGCTAAAAATTGTACGCATAAATTGGGGGCACGCCCAATTTGCACACAAAATTTAATTGCTTAACAAGCCAATTAGCACCGATATTTGGGCTCTAACAATTACTGGCACTAATTGGAATTTATAGTTGCTATTCTATAAAGATGCACGTGTAAATCGGGGGTGTAGCCAGACTTCGGCGGGAGGGGGTTCAGAGCCTGAGGTGAGGGGGCACATTTTAGCCCCCCCCCAGCACCGCCAACCCCCCCTTGCCAATGCCGACCCCCCCCCCCCCCCCGCTGCCACCACCACCAACTTTGACCCCCCCCTGCCGACGACCCTCTCAACCCCCCTCCCGCCGCCAACTCTCCCCCGCCGCCGCCTACCTTTGCTGGCGGGGGACCTCAACCCCCACCAGCCGAGGTCCTCTTCTTCCGGCGCACGCTTTGTAACGTGCAGGACGTCAGACTCACAGAAATAGAATGAAGCCTTGCACTGGAAGAAGAGGACCTCAGCTTGCGGGGGTTGGGGTCCCCCGCCAGCAAAGGTGGGCGACAGCGACGGTGGCACCGGGGGAGGGTTGGCAGTGGGAGGGGGTTGAGAGGGTTGTTGGCAGGGAGGTCCAGGGCCAAATCTACAGGGGCCTAGGCCCCTGTGGCCCCACGTAGCTATGCCACTGGTGTAAATTATTACACGTGGATCTGTAAAGGGGATGTGACCATGGGAGGGGCATGGGTGGGTCAGGGGCATTCCTAGAATTTGTGCGCAGTATTACTGAATAAAGCAGATCCACGCCTAATTCAAGTTTCAGTTGGTGTAAATCTTTGTGCCCCAAATTGGGTGCAGATCCGGTGCCAACGTCTATTGTAATGCCCTGATCACTAGTCTTAAGTACATAAGTAGTGCCATACTGGGCCAGACCAAAGGTCCATCAAGCCTTCTTGTAATTTTTCACAATCCTCTCGCGATTTAACAACTTTTAATAACTTTGTGTCGTCAGCAAATTTAATTACCTCACTTATTACTCCCATCTCTAGGTCATTTATAAATATGTTAAAATGAGTTTGTATGAGCTCCAACTAATTCAGAATGCTGCAACACGATTGATAGAAGGCTGCAAAGTGGTGTGACCACATCAAACCCTTCCTGCAAAACCTACACTGGCTGCCAGTGCCCTTACAGAGCTAAATTTAAAACTCTATGTTTGATTTTCAAGGCCCTCAGACAAAATGGGCCAGAGTACTTAAAGCATAAATTAGCCCTTTACACCTTTGAGACCTCTAAGATCCTCTCGAGGAGCATCACTATCTGTCCCCTCATCAAAGGGAATTGTAGGATGTGATACCTGCCAGTGAGAGTTATCAGGAGTAGCCCCAACGCTCTGGAACTTACTCCCAGAGGGGCTGCGTATACCTCGAGGCTACCTCTACTTCAGGAAGCAGGTAAAAGCCTGGCTCTTCTCCCAAGCCCTTAATACATAGGGTGACTGATTACACACCCATTCTGCACCTGTACTAGCTTGCTACACAGACTGTAAGTTAGACCAGTTCCTAATATCGATTAACTGTACAAAGAACTTTTCTTTAGTTTAACCACCCATTTATGTATCGCAACTGACTCTATACCACGCATCTTGTCCCCATCTATATATCTGCACTTGGCCCCTCAGCTAAATGGTAAGCTGTATTGTAAAAAAGCATTAGATTCATAGCAATGTTATTTGAATGTTCTAATTGTGTGCTTATTAGATACTCCATCACAATTATGCTTACATCATATTACATCTCTGTTATTTGAACTTCAGTGCTATTAAATTTGTATATTTTTGATCCTGTTTCATGGTAATCCAATTATTAGGTCTCAATTTGCTGCTTTCTAGTTTTCCTCTTTCTTTCTTTCTTTCTGTCTGTGTCTTTACTTGTTCATTTTACTATTGTTATGCTGTTGGCAAAATTGTAAGTTTGATGTTAAACTGTACTTACTGTACACCGCCTTGGGTGAATCTCTTCATAAAGGAAGGTTAATAAATCCCAATAAATTTAAAAAATAAAAAATAAATATTCTATAAACAGTGCCCAACTTAGAATACTGTTTACAGAATAGTGCTTAATTCTCATTTTTTCCCCATGCCATATACAGAACTCAGCCCATACTGACTGGTGCTGACTATCCAGATAGAGTGGAACCTGGCACTATTCAGACAGCAGTGCTATTCAGTGCTACTAACCCATAGTTATCAAGATAACTTCCAGATCCAGATGTGCCCTCAAGCTGAACCAACTTTTGACAACCACACAATGAGGGACACCCCCCTTCCCATCATGATTTTCTTGGCATGATACAGGAATGGTTTGCCATAGACTACTCCCACACAGTGTGAAGCACTGGGTTGCTGCTGCCCAACACCTGCTCAAAACTGGACCGAGGCAATATGGGGTTAAGTGACTTACCCAAGGCCACAAGGAGCTGATGTGGGATTTAAATCTGGGCCCTCTGGTTCCCAGATTGCTGCCCCTCCACTCTGCTGTACCAGATAGACTCTTACAAGAATTACACAGGGATATACAGAGAAACATACCACCTATTTTTACATGAGTCATGCATTGGCTTTTCCCATGGCAGAAATAGGTAGGGTACAGATGGGACTGGTACTTATCAGCACTGCTTTGGAGCAGGCATACATGTGTGTCTGCTTTCCTGTTGAAAATTGTATTTATTTGGATTTAGATCACACCTTTTTGGTAGAAGCCTCAAGGTGAGCTACTTTCAGGTACACTAGATTTCCCAGTCCCCAGAAGGCTAAGAACCTAATTTTTGTATCTGAGGTAACCGGGGGTTAATTGACTTGCCCAAGGTCTGAAGGGGTTGCTATGTGATTTAAATCTGAGCCTTCCAGTTCCCAGTCTGCTGCTCTAACCATTAGGCTACTCCTCGGCACCCCAGATAACTTAGGCCAGCCTATGTTATTCAATGTAAACATGGAAACACAGAAAAATGTAGGCAGATAAAGACCATGGGCCCGATATTCAGACCACAGGAGGTAGCCAGGTATAGATATGACGATTGATTATATGTGTTTTAGGAAACAACTTAAGACTGTACTTTTTAGAAAATGTGTTTAATTTATTGAGAGTAATGAATTGTATGCTATTCTGTAAACTATGTAATTCCTAAGGACTATCTATGCCTTGGTTTCTTGATTTTGTAAACTGCTTGGAACTTGTGGTTGTAGTGTTGTGATGTAATAATAATAATAATGCATCTGATGCTTGCAGTTAAAAATAAAACATAAAAGCAGAAGCAAGACAGTACATGAGAATTCCTCAATAAACCAAATAAGAATAAACATAAATATAATAAATGAGGTAAACTTGAAAATGGTTAATTGAAACCTAATAATAGAATTACCGTGAAACGGTATCAAATATATACACATTTAACAGCACTGGAATTCAAATAACAGAGATACAATATGAAGTCAGCATAATACTAATGATACACCTAATAAGCATGCATTAGAACATTCAACTAACATAGATATGATGCTAGATTTTCTACAATATGGCTTACCATATAGCTGGAGGGATCAAGAGCAGATCCTGAAAATATCCTGAAATCCTGTCTGGCATGGGGGTAATCTTGGACTGACTTGGGAAACACTGGCCTATGAGAAAAGTGGAGTTGCCTGTGTTTGTTGAACTGGTTACTGGTCTCCAGCCAAACAGAACAGTGATCAGTTGGGTCACTTTGAAGCGAAGATGAAACTGAAGCTGACTGCAATTCCTGGTGAACAGATTTATATCTCTACCACAACAGACAGCTGGTCATCTGATGGAACATTTTACACTGCAGTGACTGTCCACTGGATTGATAGAGTCTTTAGAGAAGTCTGATTCTATGACCTCAAGACTGAAGGGTTCCCATACGTTTGATGTTCTTGCATCAGTACATGAAGATATTCAAACAGAGTTTGTCATCAGATGAAAAATTGTTAGAACAACAACAGACAATGATTCCAACTTTGTGCTTTTACATGGATATTTTAAGAAAAAAAGAATGCCTAACTGAAGAACATTGCCTTTTTTTGGGGGGGGGGGGGCGGTCCTTAGGTCAGGAAACATTCTGATCTGACATCCCCAACAATATACTGTATCTTTCTTTAAAAAAAAATACATAGAAGCCAGTTATGATCTGAGGACAATGTCAATGTAATCACTAATGTTGCTGCTGTCAAAAAGGTTATCTCAGAAGTATCAAAATGTCTGGAACATTTAAGATATCAACCTCAACGTTCAAATCTGTTTGTTCTTTCAATGTCTCTTTCTTTGCGGTCAGTAAATAGTAAATACAAATCATAGGAGGTATAAATTCTTCAGGCATCTAAAGTATGTCCTTGAGGTAATGTTTAAACATATCTCCAGTGTGGTAAAAGGAACCTTTGGAAAATTAATTATGTGGAGTTTTGAAAACCTCACTGCATTTTCCAAGTTGCCAAGTTTTCAACTTTTCACTTCAGAAGAGTATTCTCTTTTTCATTAATGCTGAATTTACCAATCAAGAACTTTTAATTTAATCAGTATGTTAATTTAAAGTCTGAGTTACTTGTAACATTTGCTTTTCAAGAGAAGATACAGTATTTATATTAGCTTGAATATTAAGATTCATAGAAGCAAATTGCACTGAGAGTGCTTTACCCAGATCTGAAACTGCTGTCCAAATTGTCTCCAATGTGAAAACAGGAGGCTTCTGAAGCACTATTTCAGGTGACACTGCCGACAGCAATAAACTGCTTCTTCCAGTAGGATCCACTTCCATTCCTGTTGCACACCCATACTTCCTCCCACAACCATAATCGAAGCTTGTTGACCCTGAGGTTGTTGTGAAACTTCCTCTGATGCCCCTGGAGTCCTTCCCTATGTTTCAGACTTCTCCAGCGACCTATGTTGGATATCCACAACAGGTTCCAATGGGCTAGCCAAAAATGGTTGAGGCAGTGGTGTCCACAAGTCGAGAGTCAAAGATAAATCATAGCTGAAGTCCAAAGTCACTGCTCCTGGCAGAGGTGTACAAACAGCCAGCAACTCACCGAATCCTGAAGGAACCAGCCCTTCACACCGAATGTAAGTATCCATACAGACAGAAACCAATGCAGAGGACTTAGTTAAAGGTCTGAGGAAAATATCCTCAACTTTCCCTTCTTTTTCACCAAGGCAATCAGAATATAAAGGACAGATTTATGCAGCAGCTGCCATCTTGACTCCTCCTGGCTATTTACTTTATTTTATATAAATGTTTCTCATTTTTTTTTAAAGATGTAATTAGTCCATAACTGAGGATTGAATTTTGCAGTATTATGCTGCTGATATTCCTCTTGTGGTATAAGTAAGTCGCATACCCCACTTTGGTATCTATTGGGGCCACATATCTCAACATAACAAGATATATTAGGCCTACGGGAAAATGTTTTCGGCCATTTGGGCCAACAGGTTTAACACTCAAGTTACTTGGATGAGTTACTTTTTCCTGAGCTATTTTTTTCATGATATACAGATGTTCTCTGTAAGACCGTCTAAATGAACTTTGTTAGCTTTGTATAAAATTGTATGTTATTATTTATCTAGATTAAGAAGCCATCAGTCAGCATCTTCCAGACTACAGAAGAAAATAATGTTTCTGACACTATTCCATGTTAGTCCTATTATTCTATTACTAGGTTTCAATTTGCCATTTCTAAGTTTACATTATTGACTGTATTTTATTTTCTTATATTTGGTTATTTTGCTATTGTTATGCTGTTAACAAAATTGGAAGATTTATGTTAAACTGCTGTACACCACCTTGGGTGAATTTCTTCATTAAGGTGGTTAATAAAATTCCAATAAATAAATAAATACATACATACATAGAAAATAAGAGTGCTTCTCTCACTGCAAGTTTTAACCCAGACACCTCCCTGGTCTTCCTGCTGTGTTGTAACCTAGCCCCAACCTTCATCTGCATCTACCTAGGGTTTTCCCCCAATATTTCTCTATCAAAACATTGCTTTTTTTCCTGCAGTCTACAATTTAACAGGAAAATAACGCAAAAGTTGTACAGCCATGTTCAATGTTGAACAGCAATGGTCCCGTAACAAGGATGTCCCCTTCTGCACATGCATTACAAGATAATGCCTTCACCATACACTGTCAGTTTTTCCAACAGAAGAAATAGATTTCTAGCTAGGGGTTTCCTTGCGTATCACACACTGAAATGCTGGAAACTGGGCTCTATTCAAGATACATAAGTTTAATATGAACATGATAAAAACCTGTTCAACTAATCAGCAATAAATCTTTCGATTCTGGCGAACAGCTAATGAGGCATCACATATTTTTACTATGGAAACCTTACATGGATCTCATGCACAGTTTCTTGCCCTTTTAAACTCATTAACAGCTTATTCCAATAGGGACCGATGATTGATCAGAAGTTTTGGCTCTTGCTGAGACAAGCAAAAGAATTAGGTGTGAGGATACTTAGCTGTTGCTTCCCACTGACGAATGTAAGCATTGCTCTAAACGCATTGCCAATTATGCATTTAGAGACAGACACCAGCACTAGAAGTCCTGGGCCTTAACTTACAAGATGATGGCAGCTGATGCCTATAATATTAATTCATTCTGACAAGGAATCACTCCCTGAACAGAGCACAGCAAATTGCTGCTTTATTAAACTGGCATTTAATCTTAGCAACTGCAGAAGAAGACATACACAGCATATAACATACAACAGGGCACATCATTTCACCAAATGTACATTTAAAATTATTTAAGGTGGCTGAAAAAAAGAAGTTTGGAGAGACAAGCCTTTCTACTTCTAAAACAATGATTGTGAATGTTACTATAAACCAGGAGATCCCACACTTTTCAAAAGAAGGCCCAACTAAGCCAGGTGGGAGGGGGGGGGGGGGGAGATTACCATCTGTTGGCGTCTGGGAGCCCTGCCAGCTTTACTGCCTCTGCTGCTGTGCATGGAAACCCATGGGCCAGGTTCAGCTGCAGACAGGCAAAATGGGACCAGAAAAATGAGTTCTGCAAAGATCATACAGTCCACCTGGTCCAGAAGTTCACAAAAAACAGGGACAGCAGAAACAAAGCATTGCAAAGCACAATGGCCAACATTTTCTAGAATAATTGCAGGAATCCACTGCTACCTGCATTCTAACCACTGACTCATAGTTCAGATTGTGTAGGGTAAGGCGGGTCCACTAGGACCTACCTGCCTCCACACTATTCAAATCACAAGACAGCTGCCAGGAGACTGATGTTCAGGTTATGGATGCTGCCCAGTTTCCAATGAACAGTGGCTCTACTCCTGAACTTATGGCTATGCAATATGAGGAAACAGACCTTCCTGAACGAGGCAGCAAGCAAAAACCAAAACACAGGAGTGGAAATCACCAAAAACCACACAAGTCCCAAAGAAAACCAATGGAAAGTTCCCAAAAGGGTCTATTCTTCAAATGTAACAGCACAAGTTCTCCAACAGCAGCATACAGATGATACCTGACGCGGGCTGTGTTTTGGCAGGCCTTCATCAGGGGTCCTGATGGTAGCTGTTGTAGTTCATACATACGTGGTAGAGGAATATGCTATGAGGCATCATTACTTCCCTATACTTCTACCACGTATGTATGAACTACAACAGCTACCATCAGGACCCTTGACAAGGCCTGTGTCGGGCAGGGGGATAGCCAGACCTCGAGAGGGGGGGCCAGAGCCCGAGGTGGGGGGCACATTTTGGCCTGCCTCCCTGCAGCCACCCTCCTGCCCCCCCTGTGGCTGCTACCGCCTCCTCGCCGCTTCCGCCCCTCCCTGCAGTCGGTCCCCTCCACCCCCCCCCCCCCACTGCAAAGGTACCTTGGCTGGCAGGGATCCCCAATTCCCATTAGCTATTTGTCCCGCACTGGTCTCACATTGCCTGGCACCCTGTCCTATTTTCAGTCGCTGTGCACGCTCGTTTTAATGAAACGCATGCTCAGCGACTGAAAACAGGACAGGGCGCCAGGCAATGTGAGATCAGCGTGGGACAAATGCT
Organism: Microcaecilia unicolor; assembly: GCF_901765095.1. Lineage (NCBI taxonomy): Eukaryota > Metazoa > Chordata > Amphibia > Gymnophiona > Siphonopidae > Microcaecilia > Microcaecilia unicolor. The sequence goes on from NW_021963266.1 coordinate 45,470, forward strand.
TTAGCTGGAAGGGGTTAGGGAACCCTGCCAGCCAAAGCGGAGACCCCAGAGCCAATTTGGGGGGCTCCAGGCCCTCATAGCCCCCTGTAGCTACACCACTGGTGTCAGATATCACCTGTATGCTATTTTTGGAGAACTTGTGCTGTTACATTTGAAGAATAAATCCTTTTGGGAACTTTCCATTGGTTGTCTTGGGACTTACGTGTTTTTTGGTGACTTCTACTCCTGTGTTTTGGGATTCATCCATTATGAGGACTCTTGCCAATCTTCCCTGGTCAAGTCCAAACACTGATGTTTAGGTTAATCTACATGAATGAGAATTATCTTCTATGGCAAAGGTGGGCAACCTTTATACTCACAGGGCCACACAAATGTCAGTACTATCCCTAGTGGGTGACAGCGCTAAGTAACGTTGGAACTAGAAATGCACAGAGCTCCATAGACCTTCTGTGATAAATAAGTAAAAATGTAACTAAAAATGATAAAAGCAAACTGCTAAAGTGGCTATTCTGAAAATATTTGCAAAAGAGACAGTATTTAAAATTGCTAAAACTCTGGTAAATGGCATTTTGGGTTAATTCAATAAATGGCATCCAAGGTTAGGCGCCAGGATGATCCACATTAAGCTATTATTCTGTAAAGAGCGCTCTGCATGGAACGGCATTTATAGAATACTAGCTTACCCCCAAATTTTATATATGGTACCTTAAGTTGTGCACGTTAATTTGACCGCATGGCCAAATTGCGCACACAACTTAATTGATTAACAAGCCAATTATCGCTGATAATTGATACTTAACTGCTGGGACCGATTCTGTTCAATATATTTATGAGTGACATTGCTGAAGGGTTAGAAGGTAAAGTTTGCCTTTTTGCTGATGATACTAAGATTTGTAACAGAGTGAACACCCGGGAGGGAGTGGAAAACATGAAAAAGGATCTGCGAAAGCTAGAAGAATGGCCTAAGGTTTGGCAATTAAAATTCAATGCGAAGAAATGCAAAGTGATGCACTTAGGGAGTAGAAATCCACAGGAGACATATGTGTTAGACGGTGAAAGTCTGATAGGTACCGACGGGCAGCGGGATCTTGGGGTGATAGTATCTGAGGATCTGAAGGCGACGAAACAGTGCGACAAGGCGGTGGCCGTAAGTAGAAGGTTGCTAGGCTGTATAGAGAGGGGAGTGACCAGCAGAAGAAAAGAGGTTTTAATGCCCCTGTATAAGTCGCTGGTGAGGCCCCACCTGGAGCATTGTGTTCAATTCTGGAGGCCATATCTTGCTAAGGATGTAAAAAGAATTGAAGCGGTGCAAAGAAAAGCTACAAGAATGGTATGGGATTTGCGTTACAAGACGTATGAGAAGAGACTTGCAGACCTGAACATGTATACCCTGGAGGAAAGGAGAAACAGGGGTGATATGATACAGACGTTCAAATATCTGAAAGGTATTAATCCGCAAACGAACCTTTTTTGGAGATGGGAAGGCGGTAGAACTAGAGGGCATGATATGAGATTGAAGGGGGGCAGACTCAAGAAAAATGTCAGGAAGAATTTTTTCACGGAGAAAGTGGTGGATGCTTGGAATGCTTTCCCGCGGGAGGTGGTGGAGAGGAAAACGGTAACAGAATTCAAACATGCGTGGGATAAACATAAAGGAATCCTGTTGCGAGGGAATGGATCCTCAGAAGCTTAGCCGAGATTGGGTGGCAGAGCCAGTGGTGGGAGGCGTGGCTGGATGGGAGCCATGGATACTGCTGGGCAGACTTATACGGTCTGTGCCAGAGCCGGTGGCTGGGAGGCAGGGATAGTGCTGGGCAGACTTATACGGTCCATGCCCTGAAAATGACAGATACAAATCAAGGTAAGGTATACACAAAAAGTAGCACATATGAGTTTATCTTGTTGGGCAGACTGGATGGACCATGCAGGTCTTTTTCTGCCGTCATCTACTATGTTACTATGTAACCAATAAGTGGCACTGACTGGCTTTAATTTGAATTTAGGTGTGAACTTTCTAGGTGTAGTCTACAAATTCTAATGTGTGCATCAAAAAGGGGCGTGACCATGGGCAGGTTATGGGTGTTTCATGAAACTATGCACACTATTACGGAATACACCCGAACTGTGCCTACCTTAGGTGCAGGTATTTTGGCCTGGTTTTAGGTGGCCTAAATAGGTATGCCTAAATTTCGGTCGCAAGAACAGTGTGTAGTTTATAGAATCACACCGACTGCGTGGTTTTTCGGCGCCAATTTTAAGGCACCATTTATAGAATTTGGCCCTTAGTGTGCATTTTTGCACCTATGTTTGGGCACGAATATTTTTGCATGCTTGGTTGGTGTAAAAGCTAGCGATCGACTAATGACAGTTAGGTGCACAAATGCAGGTATTCTGTAACATCGTGCCTAATTTCTGGGACTGCCCCTGACCTGTCCTGCCCATAACCCTCCCATGGCCACCCCTCCCTTTGGAATCACATGCAATGAAATTTAGGAGCGTATGTTATAGGAAAGGGCTTAGGGCCAATCAGCACATAACTCCTAATTACTGTCAATTAACTGCTTGTTAATGGCAAAAATGGATTGTTACCACCTAATTAGCTAATTAGTTTATGCACATCGAGAAGCTTTAAGGAAGAATACTGATCCTCCTCATCCTCTCTGCAAAAGGACAGAAGCTCCACAGATTGGATGAGATGAAATGCCTATACCATTTTCAGGAGAAAGGAAGGACCTGTGTGCAGGGAGACCCCCGTATCTGAAAAGCAGAAAAAAGGATCCCCTCAAGAGAGAGCCTCAAGCTACGAAACCCTATATGCTGAAACAACAGCCACCAAAAACGCTCTCTTTAGCATAAGCTCTTACAAGGAGGGGGAGGCCCTTGAGAGTGGCTCAAAAGGAGGCTTCTGAAAAGCCCGAAGGACTAAATTAAGGTTTTACTCTGGATACAGAATATGAAGGAGAGGCTGCAAGTGGCCCACTCCTTGAAAGAGCTGAATGATGATATCTGGGTGAGATGCAAGAGACATCTGTAGTCGGTCCATGAAACAGGCCAAAGCTGCAACCTGAACTTTTAAAGAACCCAACGCCAAACCTTTACCTGCCTGGAGAAATGCTAGGAGTACGCAATATGTGCAGAGAAGGGAGAAAGTCTTAACTCAGAACATCAGCCCTTGAATGTCCTCCACACCCTCACATACACCATGGATGTAGAGCGTTTCCAGGCACCACAGACAGGGGATCTGAAGACCTCCAGATATGACTATGCAGACTCAAGCCACCCGCAAAACTCAACTGGAGACCAGTTGGCCAACTGGACCAAAAGCAAATCACTCAGAACCAGAGGCTGAAAAGTGTGTCCAACCACCTGCTGGAGATAGAAAATACTGAGCTGGACTGGATGCCAAGATCATTTCTCCATCTCCACCTATTGGTTAATGCCTTTCTTGTTTGTGTTCTATGCACAGTAATTCTAATAATACAGCCTATGACACTGTGTATGGCTCACAAAGCTGTCAACGCTCCTTTCCTACTGTCAGTCAGCAGGCCACTAGGGCATATAATTTATGCCATTATTCGACACATACTTCTAACGGGACATCAAAGCGATATTTAAACTCATGGTGTACAGGTTTATGCTGGCTCAGAAATGCACTCATGTGTCAGTGGCATACCCACGAGTGGGCACAGGCCCACCCACTTTGGGCTCAGACCCACCCCTAAGTGGCACATCTCTAATGTGGCTGATGCCAGGGCTCCCCAAGCCCTGCCAGCTGAAGCCTCCTGGCATCTCTACCTAACCAGGAGGCATTCTGAAGTCTCTCAACCGTCTCGTACCTTTTCAACCCTTCCGTGCTTCACCAGCAGCGAGCAGCAACATACTGGCTGCTCGAGCTGGCCCAGAGCCTTCCCTCTGATGCAACTTTCTGTTTCAGCATAGGCGGGACCAGGTCATAGGGAAGGCACTGGACTGGTGCAGGCAGCAAGAACGAATTGCTACTCATTGCCAGTGAAGCAAGAAAGTTTGACAAAGTACAGAGAGGTGGCGGTGGAGGTGTAGAAATAGATGTCAGGCAGGAGATGCAGAAAAAGGGAAAAGGAAAGGGGATAAGGCTTATGATATGCCACAATCAATCGCAGAAAGGGTTCTCATGCACACCCACTTTGGGCTGAGGCCCACCCTAAATTGGGTGTCTAGCTACGTCCCTGGCATATGCATGGCTACTTAAGGGCCTCTTATCAAGCCGTGCTAACGGTTCCCACAAGGCAATGCAGACAAACCCATTGAAAGTGAATGGGCTTTGTCAGCATTTCCACACCGGGGACCACTAGCACAGCTTGATAAGAGAGGCCTTTAGTGTCCTACTGAAAATTTACTCCAAAATGCACTTCAGTCCAGCATGCACCCTTATTTCCTTTCTACTTCTCCAATGAATTTATATTTATATTGGATGTGGAAGTAATCGGGATCTGAAATGTGTCCTGTGAATGTTTTATATAGCTATCACAGCCTAAACCTTTCAAAGAGGTCTATGTGAAAAACAGGCATCAACAAACACAAAAAAACGTCAGGAGTAAGTCTGGGTCTGTTCATTTTTTTTGCAATGAACAGATCCAAGAAAAGGACATCAGAGCAGAACCATAAATCTCCTACTTAAATCTCAGTACAGGCAGCAGATTATAGCGACTATGATTTGCAACCGCAGATTTTCTTGAATTAATCAAAAGAGACATCAATGTTCTGGGAAGTGAGTGGCGATGGAACTGCGCCTTTTACAAAATTACTACGAAATGCTTCTTGACAGCTGCATAAAATGTACTTAGATGAGCAGTAACTGCTACTCAAAAAATGACAAGAGTAACATTTTTCCTCTCCACTTGCAAGATTACAGTATTACTATCTGTTCTTGATTCAAAAATATGACAGAAGAAGGTACATGGAGGATTTACCTGTTCACTGAACAGAGAAACAACTGCCCTTCAAGCAATAAAATATCCTGTACACTGTTGGGTAAACTTAGTTTTCAAGCTTTTTGCGCCCCCTCAGTTCCTGTCATTCATTCTATGACATCACTGGTAAAGTGACTGTACTAATGGGCTTAGTCTAGCTATGCCAAGTTGAATAAAGGACTCCCTGCTGTTAATCTGTTCTTCTATGACCTCTTACTTTACTGAATTCTTTTCTCAAGGAAATAGAGAACAACTTTAAATTCCAATTACAAAAGTTACAAAGCAAGGAGGAACTTCTCCAACTTCAAGACAGGTGACAGTTTCAGTTTTCAAAATGTATTTATTTTTAGTTGGATTTGCTCACACCTTTTCGCAGTAGCACAGACTGAGTTTCATTCAGGTACACTGGGTATCAGGGGTGTAGCTATGGGGGCCACGGGGGCCTGGGCCCCCGCAAATTTTGTCTGGGCCCCTGGTTTGGCTGGCGGGGGTCCCCAACCCCCGCCAGCAACGGTATTTGTGAGGGGGCGAGGTGAGGCAAGGCAGTGGGGGGGGGGAGGCGAGGCGGGTGGGGGGGCGAGGAGAGGTGAGGCAAGAAGGCATGGAGGTCGGGGGGGGGGGCGCGGCACCACTCAAAATGTGCCCCCAACCTCAGGCTCTGGTCCCGTCCCACCGTGAGGTCTGGCTACACCCCTGCTGGGTATTTTTCTGTCCCTGGAGGGTTCACAGTCTAAGGGCTTTGTTTACTAAGCCACGTTATAGGCGTGCTAATATTTTACCTGTTTACCTGTTCACTGAACAGAGAAACAACTGCCCTTCAATCAATAAAATATCCTGTACGCTGTTGGGTAAACTTAGTTTTCAAGCTTTTTGCGCCCCCTCAGTTCCTGTCATTCATTCTATGACATCACTGGTAAAGTGACTGTACTATCACTAGAGACACCCATAAGAATATATGGATGTCTCTAGCATTAGCACACACTAAAATTAGTAACGCGCCTTAGTAAACAGGGCATTAAGTTTGTACTTGAGGCAATGGAAGGTTATGACTTGCCCAAACTCATAAGGAGCAGCAGTGGGCTTTGAAACAGCCACCTCTGGAGGTCAAGGATGCCAAGACCAATGCTCTAACCACTAGGCCACTCCTCCACTCCACTAAAGAAAACAGATATTTTAGTGTGAGGGTATACAAATCAGGCCCTACACATCAATGCTCCTATCATGGACTCTAGCTCTCTTCATCGAAGATCTCATTGTCATGTGAACATCTAATATTTGTTATAATTTTATACAGAACATTCAGATTGGAACTGAGATGTCCAGGTCTGGATATACTCAGTTCCGGTGGTATTTTTACAAATGATCTGCTGAACATGGAGCATTTTGTACAACACATATAAGAACGGGATTTATGCACGTTTTCATTGGTGTAAATGGATTAATGTAATTTTAGGCACTGGGATATCAACTAAGCGTATTCTATATACTGCACCTAAATCTAGGCACCGCTTATAGAGTATGCTTAGTCAGAAATGTTTTCCGCATGGATTTCTTAGGTGCCATATACAGAATCTCTCCCTAAGTGCTGATATTCAGCAGAGATAACCGGCTGTCTTGCACTGAATATTAGCATTTAGCTGGATAAGCAATATTTAACCTGCCAGGAGCTGTTCCTGGCCAGTTAACAGTGCAGAATATCGGGCCCTCTACATCCATGTATTTGTAAAATCGGGAATAACCATATACTGCCCGATATCCAAAGGTATTTAAGTGGCCAGGAACAGCACCTGGCTGGTTGAATACCCTCAAACCAGCTATCCACCCATATTCAACAGGAGATAACTGGCTATCTCCCGCTGAAAATCCTGGTCGCGTGACATAGCCGGTTACCGCTGATTTTCAGCGGCTGACCAGTTAAATTTAGCAGCCAGAGAGACCCGTGTAAATAGCCGGTCTGGCTTATCTGACTATGTTTGCAGCACCAAAAAACCCCCCAGGAAATTCAAAAGCTGGTGGCCAGATAAGGCCCCAGCATTTAATCTCTGGATTCACTGGTGACAGCAGGAGTTAGCTGGTCTATCTCCTGCTGTCTCAAAATCAGGGCCATAGAATTTGTCCCACCCAAGGCACGCTCAAACCCCATCCCCATCATGCCCCCCTGAAATCTGTGTGGTGTGGATCTCCATATGTAAACAGTAATGTTCTGAAACCACTAATTACATGTGTATGCAATCTATATGCATAAATGCTGCTCTTCACATGTGGAGATACTGCTAAAATAACCTCCTATATGTTATACTTGTATAATATCTTCCTTAAATCAGAATTTCGCCCACGGTGGTTCACAGAATAATCAAAATACATGAAGTGGCACACTGGTATTGTCTCATATTTTGCTTTTATTCTCAGTCACAAAAATCAGTGTTTACAAGGTCAAAATTGTGAGCAAGGTGAACTACTGCTCTTCCAAGAGATGTGGCTTTTCTGGAAAAATTTTAATTGGAAGATTTTCAGTATAAATTACCGTTGTAGATTTTTTTTCTCTCTTTTACATAAAATCTGTATCAAACATTCTACTCGGAAAATTTTACAATGCAAATTTTTCAGATGCCATAAATAGATTTGTGATTTCACTATTCCAAAGGTAATAATTACAGAAATGTTGTGCCTTCTCTAGTCCCTTCCTAGTGATATCCACATACAACATCTATCTGTAGACTCTCACTGCAATCCTGTTTCCACTGGACTATGATAACATCATTTCTAACTGATTCATTATAGATTTGCAAGTCAGACATCATTTTGTCTTTACAAGCTGAACTATCACCAGTACGATTCTGTCCAGTTTTGAGCTTCTGTTCATGTAAGCCACAGCAGTACAGTTCAGGCTTGGCTTTACTAAGAATGGCAATATAATATAGGACAGAGCAGAAGGAACCAATAACACAGACAAAAAGTCACAAAAAGAAGTGTAGTTGGCCCCAGATGGAAAAAGGAGACAGCAAAAAGCTTTTTTTTATTTGTTGCAGTTACGGAATACAGGCAAGTTCTTGGAACATGTTCATTTTCCTGTATAAACTGAGTTTGATTTGAAATGCTACATCTGTCAAACAGTATTTATGGAGTTCTCTTTTTTTTTTGTCAAAACTTGTACATAGAAAGCTATTGCATCTTTTAAGATGTGTGAAGAAAAGAACATCTCATCACATGCTAAATGCATATATCTTTCCAAAGTCAGAAGTGAACAGAGCTGTCTTACAGTGTTGCCTCCCCAAGGTATGTCAGCTTATAGCTTCCTGACTGACATTAACTCTATGATTGCATTATGGCCTCAAGAAGTTCATCTTAATGAAGCAAATCATGCTGAAATCTTTCAAGAATTTCTTTCCAGCTTTGCAAGTGAAGACATTGAAAATTTATCAACACAAAATGAATTATTTAGGTAGAAGTACGGCCAGCAAAATGCTCTAACAGGAACAATACAGAGCATGTGAGATGAACCTGGAATATCACATAGACAGGCTCTCTTCCTTCCATTTGTTTATTTACACTTTCAAAAAATTCTAATCATTTGGTAAGATATAACTTTCTTTTGTTAAGCCTATGTTGGTTTGACCCCATTAATGCATGCCTATCCACAGGTTTAAGCAAAGAGACATGAAAAGTGTTGTGTACTTGGAGAGTGGGCGGTAACTTAAGCTGGTAGCATACCGGGTTGACTTGTCTTAAAATGGGGTAAGGACCTACGAATCATGGCACAAATCGAGAAGAAGGAGTCTTCAGTTGAAGGTTGCGAGTAGACAACCACACCAAATCACCCGGCTGGAATCGGGGCTCCAATCTCCAATGCTTATCCGCTTGACACTTCATGCGAGTAGAGGTTAATTGAAGTGTCTTCTGGACGGAGGATCAAATGGACTGGAGAGAGGTTACTGCTTTGGCAGCCACTGGGACATCTGAGCTACTCTTCAAAGGAAACGGTATGCGAGGATGTCTTCCATACACTATGTAGAATGGAGAAGCCTTTGTAGCTGAGCTCTCTCTATAGTTATGGGCAAACTCCGCCCAAGGAAGCAACTGACTTCAATCGTCATGATGGCCAGTAACATAAATCCTGAGGAATTGCTTCAGGCTTTGATTGATGCATTCTATTTGACTGTTGGGCTAAGGGTGATATCCTGAGGAAAAATTTAGTTTTACCCCAAGGGGCCGATTCAAGGCTCGCCAAAACTTAGACACAAATTGCACTCCACGGTCAGACGTGATTGATTCTGGAAGGCCGTGGAGACGAAAATTAAACATGATGAAATACTGAGCAAGCTTCACCGCTGACGGAAGGCTAGACAAGGGTACAAAGTAGGCCATTTTAGAAAACCGGTCTACCACGACCCAAATGGCTGTATGTCCTTCAGATGTAGGAAGATCAGTAATGAAGTCCATGGCTATATGGGTCCATGGTCTCTCAGGCACTGGTAACGGCATGAGGAGACCCTGGAGTCTTTGCCGATCAGCCTTATGCTGAGCATACTCCAAACAAGCGGCGACAAATTCTTGCACACATGGTCGAGTGTAGGCCACCAATACCTCTGCGAAATGAACTGTTTAGTCCCCAGGATACCAGGATGTCCAGCAAGTCGGGAGGCATGACCCCACCGAAGTACTCTTTCTCTCAACCGAGGTGGTACAAATGTCATACCTATGGGTACCGCCAGCATCATAGCTGGAATAATGGCAGCAGGTTCAATCACGTGTTGCAGAGGTTCGTCTTCTAGGTCCGGCTCCAAGGATCTAGAGAGAGCATCCACCTTGGTATTCTTCTCCGCCAGACGGCAGGTCAATGTGAAGTGGAAGCGAGAGAAAAATAATGCCCAACGGGCCTGTCGGGGATTCAATCTCTTCGCTTCATGCAGGTAAACCAAGTTCTTGTGGTCAGTGAATACGGTGAAAGGTTCTTGGGCCTCTTCCAAAAGATGTTGCCACTCCTCTAAGGTCAGCTTAATAGCCAAAAGTTCCTGGTCACCTATGGCATAATTCTCGGCTGGAGTATATTTCTTGGAGAAAAAGGCAAAGGGGAGAAGTTTCCCGCTAGAGTGGACCTGTGACAAAATTGCCCCTGTGCCAACCGACAAAGTGTCCACTTCCACAAAAAAAATTCCTGGCCGGATCAGGATGTCGTAACACTGGCAGCACGACAAAAGCCCATTTAAGATTTTCAAATGCTTCATAAGCCTTTGGTGACCAATTACAGGCGTCAGCATTCTTTCTGGTCAGAGCAGTAAGGGGAGTGATCAGTGACAAATAATTTTGGATGAACTGCCTATAATAATTTGCAAATCCCAGGAAGTGCTGCAGCACCTTACGCCCAGTGGGCTGTTGCCATTGCAAAATCGCGGTCAGCTTGCTGGGATCCATCCGTAGTCCTTGGTTCGAAATAATATATCCAAGGAAAGGCAGTTCAGACCGATGAAACTCACATTTCTCTAGTTTCACGTACAATTGGTTCTCTCTTAGCCGTTGTAATATGGTCTTCACATGTTCATAATGATCCTCCGCTGATCTAGAAAATATTAGGATATCATGTAGATAGACCATTACGATTCTGTATAGGAGGTCTCTGAAAATGTTGTTCATAAAGGTCTAGAAGACCGCTGGGGCATTAGCCAGGCCAAAGGGCATCACCAGGTACTCATAGTGCCCGTCATGGGTGTTAAACGCGGTCTTCCATTCATCCCCTTCTCGGATCTGAACGAGGTTATAGGCCCCTCTGAGATCCAATTTGGAGAATATCCAGGCTCCTTGAAGACGGTCAAACGTCTCAGCAATCAGTGGTAAAGGATACTTGTCCTTCCGCGTAATAGCATTGAGCCCTCTATAATCAATACATGGGTACAACCCACCATCTTTCTTCTCCACAAAGAAAAACCCTGTGCCCGCCGGCGATTTTGAAGGATGAATGAACCCTCGAGCATGGCTGTCCTGTATATACTGGGTCATGGCTTCAGTTTCAGGATGGGACAAAGGATACACTCGGCCACGAGGGGGTTCAGCTCCAGGTAGTAGTTCAATGGCACAATCATAGGGGCGATGAGGAGGCAATGTCTTCGCTCATCGTTTGGAAAAGACATCTTTAAAGGACCTACACATGGTTGGTAACGTTAAATCTGGTTGAACAAAGGGAAGTAACGCTGGTACTTAACAGGCTTATTTTCGAAAGTGATCACCGGCCATCTTCCGACATAAATCGGGAGATGGCCGACGATCTCACAAAAGTGGAGAAATCGGTATAATCAAAAGCGGCGTTTTTGACACCATTGCCGCTTTCCCGTCGCCATGCCGGCGAAAGTTTGAGGGGGCGTGTTGGCGGCGAAGCGAATGCGGGCATGGGCGTGGCTACCAGATGGCCGGCTTTTGCAGATAATGGAAAATAAAAAAGTGGCGTTCATCAGTATTTCGCCGGGTTTACTTGGTCCTTTAATTTTCACGACCAAGCCTCAAAAAGGTGCTCCAATTGACCAGATGACCACCGGAGGGAATGGGGGATAACCTCCCCATACTCCCCCAGTGGCCACCAACCCCCTCCCACACTAAAAAAATTAAAATAAAACACTTTTTTGCCAGCCTGTATGCCAGCCTCAAATGTCATACCCAGCTCCCTGACAGCAGTATGCAAGTCCCTGGAGCAGTTTTTAATGGGTGCAGTGCACTTCAGGCAGGCAGACCCAGGTCCATCCCCCCCCCCCCTACCTGTTACACATGTGGTGCTAAGTGTTCAGCCCTCCAAACCCCCCCAAAACCCACTGTACCCAAATGTAGGTGCCCCCCTTCACCCATAAGGGCTATGGTAATGGTGTAGAGTTGTGGGGAGTGGGTTTGGGGGGGATTTGGGGGGGCTCAGCACCCAAGGAAAGGGAGCTATGCACCTGGGAGCGATTTGTGTATTTTTTAAACATTTTTAGAAGTGCCCCCTAGGGTGCCCGGTTGGTGTCCTGGCATGTGAGGAAGACCAGTGCACTACAAATGCTGGCTCCTACCATGACCAAATGCCTTGGATTTCGCCGGGTTTGAGATGGCCAGCAGTTTTTTCCATTATCTCTGAAAATCAAAACTAGCGATCTCAAACCCGGCGAACTCTGGCATTTGGCCAGGCTAAACCGTATTATCGAAAAAAAAGATGGCCGGCCATCTTTTTCGAAAATACGGTTCTGGCCAGCTGTTGCGCCGCCGCCAAAATAGATCGCCAGCAACCTATTTCGCCAGCGACGTTCGATTATGCCCCTCTAAGAGACCTTGTCCAAACAGGCTTTATGGCAGGCTGGTCCCCACGCCGCCAACTGACCTCGCTCCCAGTCGATGCGGGGATTATGCAGGCTAAGCCATGGTAATCTTAGAATGATGGAATCACTGGCAGATGGAAGCACATAAAAGGAGATAATTTCCTAATGTAGAACTCCAACCCGTATCATCATAGGCACGGTTCTGGCCCATAAAACTCCTTGAACTAGGCCCAATGTCGCTGACACAGAGATGGGATGAGGTAGATCTTCTGTAGGAATTTGAAGGCTCTGTACCAGGTTCTCACTAATGAAGTTGCCTCCGGCACCGGAATCCACTAGCGCTTCAAGACAAGGAGTACCCTTAACAGACAACAAAACTGGAACCAAAACTTGTGTCCAGGGAGAGAGAGACTTTCGCCCAGATCCTGTCTCCCTGGACGGGATCAGGGCTGCTGGTTTCCCAATTTCTTCCTATTCGGGCAACCATGGACAAAATGTCCCTTGACTCCACAATAAAGGCATAGTCCCTCGGAGTATCTACGTTGCTTCTCCTGAGCCGAATTAAACACACGCTCAACCTGCATAGGTTCTGGCCCTTCATGCAACACCTGAGATTGGGAAGAAGGGGCCTTATGTGAAATCTTTGAGTCGGCCCGTCCAAAGCGCTGACTGGCGAGACGCTCACAGACAAGTTCTCTGAAATGGATGTCCACCTGGGTGCAGAGACGAATGAGGTCATCCAAGTTAGGGGGTAGCTCCCGACCTGTGAGTTTATCTTTGATGGTGGGAGATACCCCATGCCAGAATACTGCAGTAAGGCTCTGATTATCCCATACTAGCTCTGCCGCCAAGGTTCGGAATTGAATGGCATACTTGCCCAGGGAAAGCCGTCGCTGATGCAGATTCAGAAGTTGGGCTGCCGCCAAGGAAGCCTTCCCAGGTTCTTCAAAAATAAGACAAAATTATTTCAGAAACTCTGTCAAATTATCCAATATGGAGTCCCTCTTCTCCCATAAAGGGGAGGCCCAAGCATGAGTGGATCCCGAGAACAGGGAGATGATGTACACCACCCTCGCTCGATCCGAAGGAAAATCCTGGGCCTGTAGCTCAAAAACAATTTGACATTGATTTATAAAGCCCCGACAAGTCCTACTATTGCCATCATAACGAGGGGGCTGAGCTACCCGAATGCCTAGACCACCTGCCAGAAACAGGAGACAGATACAGCAAATAAAGAGAACTAAAACAAACAAACAGGCGCAAATACAAGGACAGGGAGAGGCAGAACCACAGGGAGCAGAGCAGAAGCTCAGCACAACAAAGGGAACAGAGAGAGAGAGAAAGCTAAACAAACAAACTGAAATGACTCACGGCACAAACTTACCCCAGACAGCACAACATTAGCGCAGGAGAAAAGCAAACCAGGTGTGGGGAAGTGAGGCAATCAGGTTCATGCTGGGAATACCCAGCACACACACATACACAAAATAAAGAAACACGAGGAGAAAGGCAAAACTCCAACGTGAACACAAGCGCCCAAGCGCAGGTTGGCTTCAGATGAGCAAAGAAAGCAATCAACGCTAAAGCAATGATTGCAGGGAAGGCAGGCTTAAATGGATCAGGCTTCTGATGTCTGCTGGCTCAGCCCCTGACAAGCCAATCAGAAGTGAGTCCCAAACATTCCCCTGCCTATCCAGCAGAATCGTAACAGTTCACACTTGCTGCGTGGCCATTTCAGGGGAGCACTTACCGCTGGTGGTCATTGAGGTGGTGGTAAGGGTTCCCACACTTCGCGACACTGCCCAATTACCACTGAGTAACCCCTGTGCTAGAAAATCAGACCTGATTTTCTGAAGTGACGGAAATGGCCCACACTAGGGGCGGAACCAATTTGCTTTTGTAAGTTCCTTTTGTATCGGTTATCAGGTTATCTGGGAGCTATTTATTACAATTTCTCCTCATTTGGACTTGCTTTCCATCTTTCAAAGGTACCTTTTTGGCTTTAATAACCTCTTTTACCTCACCAGTTACTTTATATATTTACTTGCTACTTGGATTTTATGCCACTCCGTCTTAAAGGTTCAAGACAACACAACAAAAGGTACAAAAAGAAAGCACAATGTATCACAAATATACATGTGGCACAGCATGTAAAATACTTCAATATATAAAAAAATAAAGGCAAAGTAAAAATACTCTAAATTAAACTAGACTAGGTAAGAGCCAGGTGAATAACAGCAATGCATACAAGAAGATATGTAAGGTCAATGGTTGCTATAGCCATTTACCATCTCTGGACAGAACCTACAAGGTCAGAGCAAAACCACCAGAACCAACCATGAATAAAGAAAACATATAAAACGTTGCATCACTACAGCAATTATGCCAGCACATGTTTAGTTATGATATAATAATGACAATCCATAAAGAGACAGTAACAGCGCATTGCAGAAGAGATTATCCATATGGCACACTCAGATCGCTGCAGAAGCAACCCACAAAATAAAATGTATAGTTAGCAGACACTGAAAGAAAGAGAATGGAAACTAAGTACCTCAAACAGTGTGATATAAAACATATATAGTACCTCGCATTTACTATGCTTCAGCTATAGTTCAGCTTGGCTATAACAGATTATCCTCAACATCTAGGGAATGAATGAACTATACTGGCAGGCATCAAGTCTTCTTTCAACCTTTTTTCTGTATAGCACTGCAGGATAGTGCTTTTAAACACCTCCGTGCCATGTATAAACTGCTAACCTCTCCTAATTTTACCCCCTTCCCCCTGGTTTTCTTCTCTTCTCTCCTATTTTATAACTTTTTCTCTGTTTTCACAATGTGTTATATTTTATATAGTGAACCACCTAGCGGCACGATCCCCCCAATTCTGTAATCATGTTTACCAATTTTCATGCTTAGCGCTCAGGTTTTAGAATACTGCCAGTTACGTGGGTAAGAACTGATCAATTAGGTGCTAATTGGCATTATCAATTAATAATTGGCTATAACTGGAGTTAAATGGAGCTAAGGGGCATTCATTTGCATTTACGAAAATAACTGCACTTAGTCGGTGTTCTATAACCTTAGCTTGTAATTCCTTTAGTGCATAACTGCTAGGGAGATGTGGATGTGGGAGGGGCATGGGCGGGTCAGGGGCGTGCCTAACACTTATATGCTGTTATAGAATACTGACAAGTTATGTGCTTAATTGACAGTAGTTATGCATGAGCATTTACACTAGCCATTGACCTAGCAAAGCTTGTACCTAAAGTCAGGTGTGTAACTGCAGACTTTGGGCCAAATTCTATATTATGGTGTTTGAAAAATCTGTGTGGAATAAATTTCCGCCTAAGCGTATTCTATAAGCAGTGCCTAGATTTAGTATATAGACTTTAGGCATCACGGTGCCTAAAATTACATGCATCCATTTACACCAACGAAAATGTAGCATAAATACTGGCATGTAGATTTAGGCCCATGGGGCATATTCTATAACAGTGCGCATAACTTTTGGAACACCCACAAAATGCCCATTTCCCCTTTTGGCTAAATGCTTTAGAATTTAGGCGCTTAGTGAGTTATGAATGTAAATTTTAATGATTGCCAATTAGTACTCGTTATTGCTTATTAAGTGCTGTTAAATACGCTGATTGGCTTGTTAAATCAATTATGTTATGCATGTTGTTACAGAATTTGCTTGGATTTTGGTGTGGAACGCTAGGCGTGAAATACATAATCCCGGGGTTTGCGCTTAATGTATGTGTTGTAGCCACCTAAATTTAGGTGACCTTTTGAGAATTACTCCATATGTATATTTAGGTGATATATCAAGCATGCTTAAATAAATAAATTCATTGTCTAACTACAATTTTCACACCTCATTTTATGATAGTTTCCTTTCTTCAGTGCCACTCTGGCGGATTTCTTAAAATATTCTACATCCAATCCCCCTGATATTCAAAGCTATTTAACCAGCCAGAAATGGCCGCTGATCAGTTAAATAGCATTTTGGTGCCTAACCACTACTATTCAGCGTGATAACTGGCAATATTCAATGCCAACCAGCTACGTTTAGCAGCCAAATTGGACCAACTACATAGCAGTTCTATCTTTGGCCACTATCCGCCCAATATTCAAAACCATTTAACCGGCTAGGAATGAATGGCATGGCTATCCACAGATATTCAGCGGGAGATAGCCAGCTATATTCCCGGTTAGCACTTAATGGATAGTTGGTTATATCATACGATATAACCAGCTATCCACCAATTTTTAGCTCATTGTCGGCTACATTTGGCGATCAAATGTGACTGAGTCAACAGCAAGTCTATCTTTGGCCGCTATGAACATAGCCAGCCAGCGCTGAGCATTGACTTGACCGGCTATGTTCTTAGCGGCCAAAAATAAACTGGATATTCATTGCCGGACACTGGAAATGGCCCAGCATAGAATATCCGGCATCACCGCCGATCACAGGAGTTAGCCAGGCTAACTCCCACAGTCTGAATATCAGCCCCTATAAACTTAACTGGCCAGCACTGGATATTGACATAACTGGTTAAACTTGAGCCCCCCCCCCCCCCCCCACCATAAAAAAACAGATATTCAATGCCAGTTATTCTATAGTGAGGGATAAAAATATTTCATCCTTTGTTGCTAATGAGTAGAGAAACAGTTAAGTGTACAGATGTAATTAAAAGTTGTCAGTGCTAATCAAATCAATGCTAACAACAAATTCATTCTTAATATAAAGGGGATTTAGCAGGTCTTTGAGGACAAAAATTAGCCAATTGGATTTCCTCATGAATGTCTATTCTGGAAATTATAATGTGAGAAGCAAAGATTTTATTATGTAAGGACATTTAAAGAGGATAAAAATTCCTCTGGCTTTAAACGTAAATCTGATATGATGTGATGCAAATATCAAAAGGCAAAAAAAAAAAAAATCTAAAACCCTTTTCTGGGAAGTGAACTTGCCTCCAGTAAACAAGTTTCCTTTTAAATGGGGTAATGCCACAGAAAGCCCATCCAGTGCCTTAAGTTATGTAACCTCATATGGTATTAAATGTGATGCTGAGATCGAGATATGAAACAACATAGCTAAGGGTAAGGAAATAATTTGACTTTATTAAAGGAAAGCTAGACAAATTAGCTTTAGACATCTGGCCTGTTGAACTAAAAAAGTTAACATGAAATGATACCAATTTCATAACATTTTCAGATTAAAAAACTAAATTCTTTTTACAAGCTGAATATCTCTATAAGACCAGCTCTCTTCGATATCTTTATTCACAACTATGCAAAAGGGCCCTGCATTAAAATATGATTGCAGGTGTCATGTCCCCTACCTCAATACAAGCGGCGTCCTCGGGCTGCGCGGGGTCCCATTGACACGCACACTTAACTGACACAGCCCTGAGCTATGTGTGTGTAGTTCTTCTCTGGGTTGGTTCAGAGAGACGGTGGTTGCAGGCTCCTTGTTTGCTTTGCTTCCGTGCACCTTTGTCTGCTCTCTCTCTGCCTGGCTTCCCTTTCCCTATCAGCTATGTGTGCTGACTGAGTTCTGGTAGGAACATTCTTTTTCTTCCCTTGCTTCTCTCCTTTTGGTTTCCCGGTTTTCTCCTCCTCCTGCTCTTATCCTATGGCTGTGCTCCTTCTCCCTGCCGGGTCCTGCTGATGTCAGACGCCAGCACTTTATTAGCTGAGCTCTTCCTGGACTCCATGCTTCGGCTTCTACTTTGGTAGGTGTTACTTGCCCTGTAGTTTGCTTCTTATCTACTTGTCCTTCGTTGCTGACTTTGCCTCTATCTGGATTACTCTCTAGCCTGCTGCCTGCCTACTGACTTTGCCTGTACCTGGATTACTCTCTTGCCTGCTTGCCTGCCTATTGACATTGCCTATGCTTGGATTACTCTTTTGTCTGCTGCCTACCTAGAGATGCTGCCTGCTTCGGTATTATTCTCCTTTCTGCTGACCTCCTGGCAGAATCCATTGGCGTCCTTTTCTCGTCTCTCCACGTAAGTCCTGCCGGCCGCCTGCACCTGGGGGCTTAACCTAAGGGGAACAGTGGTCACCGCAGGTGAACCTTGGGGTTGCCCGGCCACCAAGCAGAACCCAGGTTCGCTACATCAGACTCGGCAGCGCTCTACTTGGTACAAGAACTCACTTACAGGACAGCAGGTAACCAAAAATCTATAATAGGATAGTGATTTTGGAAAGCTGCAATTTTCAAATGGAGAACCCCACAATACAAATATTGCAAGGCATTGTGGTTTGAACATGGTTTGGGAGTAGTTTGGGTAGACCAAAAATCTACACATGTATTCTCCATCTTACAATGGGAATACGTGTAAATTCAAACAGCCTGACCCATAATGGTAGTACCATGAGACTACCACTGGGGATCATGAGTGCCATTCTGATCCCAGTGCCAGCAAGGGCAGGAACAACTGGGGATCATTCCTGCTTGGCCTACCCTAGACTACCAGGGATGGGGCCTGTGGGGGTTGTATAGGGTGTCTCAAGGGGAGGGAAACCGCTTCTCTTTTTCCATTCAGGCCCCTTTAAGAATGCTCCCTGACAACATCGGGCCACACATTAGCAGCCCAACACTCCCAAGGAACAGAATAATACAGCTTGCAAGGTTTGTCACAAGTTGCATTATTCCTGTTCCATGCGCGTCACTAACCTACAGTACTGTATTATCACAGGTTAGTGATTCCCACAGTAAACTAAGCTACAGTAAAATACCAACTTTTTCCGCACCTTTGTAACTACCCCGTTAATTGTTACAGGGCCTGCAACATGAACTGTACCCAGAGAGGCTTTAAACCTTCCAAATATGCTCAGTGAGGACAAAAAGCAAAAAGGGCCATATTATAAACACACTAGTAAAAAAGGCCCGTTTCTGACACAAATGAAACGGGCGCTAGCAAGGTTTTCCTCGGAGTGTGTATGTTTGGGAGAGTGTATGTGAGAGTGACTGTGTGAGAGTCAGAGTGAAAGTGTGAGTGTGTGAGTGAGTGAGAGAGAGTGAGTCTGGGTGTGAGTGTGTTTGTGAGAGAGTGTGTGTGTGAGAATGAGAGTGTGTGCAAGTGTGTATGTGAGACACAGTGTGAGAGAGAGTGTGTGTGTGTGTGTGTGCGAGAGAGAGAGTGTGTGTGAGACACAGATTCTCTGTGAGAGTGAGTGTATGAGACCAAGCGAGTGTGTGAGTGACTGTGTGGCACATAGAGAGTGAATGTGATACAGTGTGAGACAGAGTGTGTGAGAGTCAGAGTCAGAAAGACATTGTATATGAGAGAGTGTGAGCCTTGCCCTCCCAATCCATGCCCATCTGTCCCCTGCCCCCTCCATTCATCCTTTTCCAGCAATTCCCCTCTCTCCCTGAGCCTTGCCCTCCCAATCCATGCCCATCCATGCTCCTCTGTCACCTGCCCCCTCCATTCATCCCTATCCAGCAATTCCCCTATCTCCCTGAGCCCTGCCCTGCAATCCATATCCATCCATGCACATCTGTCCCCTCCATTCATCCCTATCCAGCAATTCCCCTCTCTCCCTGAGCCCTGCCCTCCCAATCAATGCCCATCCATGCTCCTCTGTCACCTGCCCCCTCCATTCATCCCTATCCAGCAATTCCCCTCTCTCCCTGAGCCCTGTCCTGCAATCCATATCCATCCATGCCCATCTGTCCCCTCCATTCATCCCTATCCAGCAATTCCCCTCTCCCTGAGCCCTGCCCTCCCAATCCATGCCCATCCATGCTCCTCTGTCCCCTGCCCCCTCCATTCATCCCTTTCCAGCAATTCCCCTCTCTCCCTGAGCCCTGCCCTCCCAATCCATGCCCATCCATGCTCCTCTGTCACCTGCCCCCTCCATTCATCCCTATCCAGCAATTCCCCTCTCTCCCTGAGCCCTGTCCTGCAATCCATATCCATCTATGCCCATCTGTCCCCTCCATTCATCCCTATCCAGCAATTCCCCTCTCCCTGAGCCCTGCCCTCCCAATCCATGCCCATCCATGCTCCTCTGTCCCCTGCCCCCTCCATTCATCCCTTTCCAGCAATTCCCCTCTCTCCCTGAGCCCTGCCCTCTCAATCCATGCCCATCCATGCTCCTATGTCCCCTGCCCCCTCCATTCATCCCTTTCCAGCAATTCCCCTCTCTCCCTGAGCCCTGCCATCCCAATCCATGCTCCTCTGTCCCCTGCCCCCTCCATTCATCCTTTTCCAGCAAGTCCCCTCTCTCCCTTCCCTGCCCCCCCCCCCTCGCATCCATGCTCCTCTCTCTCCCATGTCCCAGCCTGGCCCACCCTCTTCTCCCCCCCCTTCACATCCATGCCCCCCCTTCGCATCCATGCTGTCGTTTCTCCCCTGCCCTCCCTCTCCCATTGTTCAACTTTACTGCCCACCCTCTTCTCTCCCCCCAACATCCCTTTTTTTTTTTTTTTTCTTTTTAAATTTACCTCGGTGGCGGTTCTGGCAGCACAGCGTCAGGGAAGGAGGCGGCGCTCCCGACGTCTAGCCTTCCCTTCGCTGTGTTCTGCCTTCTTCTGACGTCATCCTTGACGTCAGAAGAAGGCGGAACACAGCGAAGGGAAGGCTAGAGACGTCGGGAGCGCCGCCTCCTTCCCTGACGCTGCGCTTTGTTTTTTTTCCGCCCTCGACGTCATGACGTTTGACATGAGGGCGGGGCAGAGACGGCTGGCTGGCTTCACACCATGAATCCACGAACCCTACAGCCAGGGAGTGTTTGAGTGGCTTCAGAACGTTGTCTTCAGAACGTTCACGGTGCGTTTTATTATATTAGATTTACATAATTAGCACACTTCTATAAAGTACAATAGCTATGTGCAAGGAAAACATGGCTCATTTCTGGATCATTTTCAGACGCTTCTCCAATTTTCTGACAGTTATTCAGGTTTTCTCAAACATTTTTTCTGCGCTTTTTTAATGCACATAAATCAACGATACACCAGAAAAAGCCAAAGGTTAACGTGTGAAATTGATCTGCACATTAGGGCTCAATTCAATAACTTTGCGCCTCCAGTTAGGTGAACCAATGCCATTTGCTATGCGCCAATTCTATAAAGGCATCTGTGTGGCAAGATGCCATTACAGAATACTGGTTAAACCCAAATTGGCATTCCTAAAATAGGCATGACCATTTATGCCAGGTCAATGGCAGGGGCAAACAGGCGCTCTAAAGTGCACCATACAAAGCACGTAACTTATGGTATTCTAAAAGTTACACATGTAAGTTAGAGACACACCCATAGCTCACCAATGCTCCGCTCACATATATGACTCCCTTGCAGTTACAAGCTATAGCACTCGGATGCCACCTTATAGAAGAGTGCCTAGTGTGCTTATGTGCTTAACTACCAAGTGACGTAAGTGATGCATAAGTAAAGGCACCAAGTTATAAAACTGACTTACATTTTAAGGTGTACTAACGAACCAAATGTGTACTAACAAATGCTCATTCCTACTAGCAAATGATCATTCCTAGAACACAGGAAGGTGTCACTTTCCATTGAAAAAATATATTCAAGGACAAAACAACATAATCCTGAAACATAAAAGTCAGCAGAAAGAAGTCATTTGGTTCACCCAGCTGCTCACTGTTGTCTGCCTATTATTTTATTTATTTGGATTTTGCTCACACCTTTTTCAGTAGTAGCTCAAGGTGAGTTACATTCAGGTACACTGGATATTTCTCTGTCCCAGGAGGGCTCACAATCTAAGTTTGTACCTGAGGCAATGGAGGGTTAGGTGACTTGCCTGAAATCACAAGGAGCAGAAGTGGGATTTAAACTGGCCACCTCTGGATTTCAAGAACGGTACTCTAACCACTAGGCCACTCCTCCACATGATGTCACAAACCCTTTCTTGCTCTGTAGACTTCTTCTTTTATCACTTTTTTTTGTTTCTTTCCTATATGAGCTTGAATTCTGTCACTTTTTGGCTTTTACAACCTCATTTGGAAGCCAATTTTAGCTGTTTACCACACAGATTCTCATATTCCTTATGAGCTGCCTTCAGTTTCACATGATGATTTCTTGTCTTTGACCTTTTCATTCTATCGCAATCACGAGTCCTTTTACAAAGGTGAACTAGAGGTTTTAGGGCGCGCTAATCAGCACGCACTAAATGCTAGTGACGCCTAGAGAAATATATGGGAAACTCTAATGTTTAGCATGTGCTTATTTTTAGCACATGTTAAAAACGTTAGTGTGCCTTTGTAAAAGGACCCCTTACTTCTTTCTGATACTTTATTGAAGTCTACTGGGTAGTTGAATGTTTTTGTATCATATCTCCCCTTTGCATTCTTTCTTCTAGAAATTAAGGGTCTGATATTCAGTACTATTTAACAGGTTAGAAACAGCTAAGCATTAATATTTCAACATAGCTTGGGTCCACCTGTCTGCAATGCACTTTGCCCACCACTAGACTACTCCAGGGACCTGCATGTTGCTCTAATGGACCTGAGCATAATATCTGAGGCTGGCATAGAGGCTGGTAAGTAATGTTTTTAATCACATTTTTTGTGGGGGGAGGGAGTTAGTGACCACTGGGGGAGTAAGGAGGGGTAATCTCTTATTCCCTCCAGTCATCTGGTCATTTAGGGCACTCTTTTGTGCTTTATTTGTTATAAAAACAGGTCTAGCTCAAAATGTCTCAGTTTTAGTCCTGGACAATTTTGTTTTGTTCCATTATGGCAGAAAAACGTCCAAGTGTTAGGGACGTCCAGATCTCGCCCTTAACACAACCACTTGTGATCTGAACGCACTTCTGACGGACTTCATAGAAAAGCATCTAAAAATTGGTTTCAAAGATACCAATTTGGATGTTTTTGTGAGAAAAATGTCCAAAAGCTGCTTTATGCCACTTTTTAGATGTTTTTCTCTTTCGAACATAAGCCCAATGGCCAGTTAACTTAACTGCCTCTCTCAGCCAGCAAAAAAAAAAATGCAGATATTCACTTCCGGTCTCCAGAAATGGCCCAGCATTGAATATCTGGGGTCAGCGCCACTGCACTGCCTGCCACTGGCTGAATATTGGGAGGTTAGTTCTTAGTTCCTTTACCCTCTTTATGCATGCACAACATTGGTAGCCCTCTGAGTTTCTCTGCCTTGTCAATTTGGTGTGTTTTTAGAAGTGAAGAAAGCTCTCAAGTCGTGGCTTCATAAAGGTCTAGTTGTGAGGTGTTATTGCTTCACCTTTTCTACCACTGGTACCTCCCTTTACGCACCCAAGTAAACTGTTAGCTTTCTCAACACTGACTGGCTATAATGAGGTCAGTAGCTCTTTCCTCTTTTGTGACTGTGTTTTTCACCTCCAAAAAGGTATTTAGCCCATGGTTATCTACATTCCCAAATGCATGATCTCTCATTTTATGGATTAAAACATAGTTATCATACTATTGACCATGATTTCATGGTATCTTTTCTCTCATCGCCAGCTTTTGGCATGCCTAATCTGTTGTGAATTTTCATATCATCTGCAACCAGACATACTATCCCTTCTAACCCTTCCCCAACGGGGAACAAGACTGCAGCTATCACTGACCCTTGTGGTGCCCACCAGTCATTTTGTCTTTACAGAATGAGCCCCATTGAGTTCCACTCTGAGTATTGTTGCTCAATCAACTTCTCAACCAGTTTATAATTCTTGTTCCAATGCACAAACTGGTTAGCTTGCCCACAGGTCTAAGTGGAACAGTATCAAGGGATTTACTGAAAGCCAGGTAGGCCATATCTATTGGGCTCCATGATGTACGATTCTGAACACTTCATCAAAAAATCCAAATAGACCTATTCTACTGTACCCCACAACCTTCTATGCTGGTCACTTCACTCCCCTGGTCTATTATTCTGACCACACCATCAACGAAATCAATCAAGTTTACTTGGCAAGATATTTCCCCGGCAAAATCGTACTACCTATAATCCTGAAACCCAATGATAGAATGGAGGTTCAAGATTAAATATAAGGAAAATGTCTGTATGAGATGGCGTTGGATCCCTGGTCCAGTCAATCAGCAGATAGTATAGGCCAATACTATGACAGAATCTAAGAATGAAATAGATAGGGAGAACAGTGATAAGAACAGGGTTAAAGTTGGGTAAAAGTCATGAGTAGGGCAGCATTAAGGGTGTGCATTTGTTAGTGTGCCTTAAAAATGCAGTGTTCCTTAAATTAATTTAGCACTAATCAATCAACTTAGCACTACTTAATTCATTGGTTAGGTTAAATATTCCCTATTAAAATGAATTGTAGGAAAGTAACCCAAAAAATACCTAAAAATTGGGAGACATTTTCTCGAAAAAATGAAAACTAACCCAAATGTTCTTGTCTACACACATCCCTAGCAGACATGGATGTTGGTTTAAGTATGGAAATTTGTGTGCTCAGTACACCTATGGCCCTGTTTACTAAGGCGTGTTAACATTTTTAACGCACCTACAATTAACGTGAACGCTAACCGTGTAGGCGCCTATAGGGATATTGCAGGCACATACATGGTTAATGCGTGTACATGGTTAACAAGCGTTAAAAATATTAACGTGCCGGAGGTAGATCCAAGATGGCGTCATGAAAGGACGTGAGGATCAGAGCTCCCGAGTTCCTGGTCGATCGAACGCCAGTTTCCCTAATTAACATCATGGGGAAGCGAAAGGGGAAAGCTAAAGCTTCTACCTCCCTGAGCTTAGCTGGGAACCCCGCTGAGCGCCAGACCGTCATGGAGTCTTACGGAGTAACGGTCCTCCGTGAGCGACAACCTGGTTCTGCAGGGTCCACGTTTGTTCAAGCGGACCATAGCATTGAGGGAGTATCGTTGAGTCCTCCCCCGAATACAGCCCCTCCTCGACCAGGAGTAACTATGAACACGACGGAGGCACAGGAGACCGGAGCGATTGGTGGAACGCCGCCCCTGGTAACTGTGCTGGGAGCTCCCGTTGTATTCTCGACGCCAACTAGTTTTACTACGGAAGAAGTGTTCTCTTCGTCTCTAGCTGGCGAGACGACTCCTGAAGGACACCGAGGAAAAGTTAAACCGGCTGTAATAACGCTTGAAGCGCTCTGGGACGCAATTCAAGGTATCCACACCTCTTTACAATCTATGTCTAACTCTTTTGGGGGGTGAAATAACTGATTTAAAGGAAAAACAAAACAATATGGCTGAAAGAGTTCAGAATTTGAAGACAGAACTTACTAATTCTCAAAATTTATCAGCAACTCTAATCAAGGAACGAGACATTTTTGCTCGCAAAATTGTTTACTTAGAAAATCAAAGTTGTAGGAACAACCTGAGATTTATTAATTTCCTGAAGTCTCCTTTAATTGCCCCTTTGGATATGCTGAGAAAATATTTTCTAGATACTGGGGATCCCAGCGACAGCTTTTCCACCTGTCGCTAGGGCCCAGTACATAACCGAAATAAAGAACACAGTTGGACAATCTCGGACCTAGACTTGACCCATTTCCTGGAAAGTTCCTTGGATATAGTGACTGAATGGACTACACTTTTAGTCACT
The DNA here is from genome assembly GCF_901765095.1 of Microcaecilia unicolor. Lineage (NCBI taxonomy): Eukaryota > Metazoa > Chordata > Amphibia > Gymnophiona > Siphonopidae > Microcaecilia > Microcaecilia unicolor. The sequence goes on from NW_021963266.1 coordinate 71,235, forward strand.
TTCGCATTAGAAATGGACAGAAACAACGTTTTCCGGACTTATTTTCGCCATATAAATACGGAATTTCTGGGTTCAAGGGTTCAGATTTTTCCAGATCTAGCCAGAGACACTCAGAAAAAAAGAAGGAAATTCTTGTCTTATAAGACTAGAATTCCAATTAAAATTCCCATGTAGATGTCTAGTGTCACTAAATGAAAATAATTATGTTTTCTTTGAACCCTTAAAATTGTTACAATTTATTGAGGCACAAGAAAGTGTGGGTAACCCTTTAACTGCCTCCCAGTGAGAAAAATGCTACTATGTAGGCTATCAGGGTTATGTCTGCTCTTGAAATTTCATCTTTACATATTTTCCTGTACTTTTTTTTCCTAGTACTTGGATCTTCTACTGATTTGTGGACAAACAGTTTAGAGAAATATTTCCTTTTAATTACTTGTTTTGATTATTATATTTCCTGTTTTTTCAATACATTTATGTTGATATGTAAATGTAAAAAGATATATATAAATAAATAAATTTAAAAAAAAAACATTAACGTGCCTATAACGCCGCTTAGTAAACAGGGCCACTAGAATGATAGCGGACCAAAGTGGGAAGGCAACAAAACTCACATAGATAAAGACCAATGCCCTTCTACAGCTTATATGTCCTTGGCCTGAGCAATAAAGAAAGGTTGGGTGAGACAACAGCTCCTTACCTCTCACCATCTACTGTGTGAGTAGCCTTTTGCTGCACTAATATTTTATTTATTTATTGGGATTTATTAACCACCTTTATGAAGAGATTCACCCAAGCTGGTGTACAGCAGGTGCAGTTTAACATATCAATAGTAAAATGACCAAATAAAAGCATAAATACAATCAATGAGGTAATCTTGGAAATGGCAAATTGAAACCAAATAGGACCAACATGATACTGTATCAGAAATACAAACATTTAACAGCACTGTAGAATAATCATACAACAGAAATATGATAAAATGCCAGCAGAATACAAATGATGCCATAACAGAGAGCACGGAAGAACATTCATATAACATATATATGATATGCATGATGTCAGCACAATACAAATGAAACAGATTATAGACATGCATTAGAACATTCAAATAACAGATACGATGCTAATGTTGTTATACAATGCAAAGAAACATCTTACTGTATAGCCAAGGGGGCAAGTGCAGTTGAGATATATAGATGGGGACAAGGCGGTTAGTACAAAGTCAGTTGGGATAAATAGATGTTTTGGTGTTCGGAAGTACAGCCTTTAGCCTTTCTAGTGAGTTCGATAAACCAGTGCTCCTGAAATACATGAGCATAACCATACTCTGTACAGACCGACTGGGATCTAATTAAGTTCAAAGAGAGCAACACAAGACTGTCAGCCATGCAACCCATTATTTCGCGGCTATATCTGCAGGAGCAGTGATGAAAGGACCCAAATTAATTGTATCTGAACTTTCTCTTCTAGAAAGGGAGCAATATAACATTTCCTGTATTACTGATAAGCTTAGCCTTGCAGTGCAACTTGGTAATCACAAATTCCAAAACTCTCTGGTATCCCATATATACAACCTCCATAAACCAAGGGAATCAAAGTCAATCACAATAGATATTTGCTATTTGAATGATTATACTGTGCATCAGCATTATTGTAGACTTCTTTTATTGTGATTGACTTTGATTCACTTGGTATGACTCAGCAGTACCAAAGTCACAAAATTGTAAGACTAATAGGTGCCCTTGTGCTATTCACAAAAGGACTCATAACCATTTCACTGCTCTGTTTATAACTCTCCAACTCTCCGAGGTAAAGGGAGCCAAGAACTCAATCATCATTTCAGCTGCTCAAGGGAACTGAGAACAGATTACATAGCAGAGACTGTCTGCAACAATGCATTCCTTACTTTGCTCCGATAACTGTAAGGGAAGAGAGAAAATAAAACAGACCCATATACAATGGTTTCCAGCTCAACAACCTCTGATGAGGAATGCAATCCCGATACTGGAACAGACTGGTTTCAAACTCAGAACTACAGTGATTTCATGGTAAGAATCCTGAAAGGTAACTTTAAAACAATACAGGAAGGTAAGACCTTTGAAGTCAGAATGATTAACTATTTTGACACCCACCAGACAGGACATAACAAAGATCTGGGTTTTCTAGCCCATTATAAACCATAAAATTGTACTGCTTTGTCACCCTCCTATCTCCATGCATATCTCCCTGTCCCTCATCCACCCAACTCTTCCTGTCTCTCACCTATCCACCCCCATCCTGTTAGACTGTCGCTGAAATGCTTTGATGTTTCACTTATATATACTGTCATCTACCAACATTTGCTTATTTCCGATCTGACGAAGAAGGGCAATGTTCGAAAGCTAATCAAGAAATGAATTATTTATATCCAATAAAAAAGGTATCATCTTATTTTCTTTTCCATGTTTTATTTTGTTTTATTTCTATTGATACCTTAAAAAGTGGACTAACATGGCTACCACACCCCCAAACTCAGAACTACAATCTGCAAAAGCAGGCGGGATGAAGGAGAGCACAGCTGTCACACATCTCTAATAAAGGCTTTTACTAAAGCTACCTGGGAGGGTGTGTAGATTTGGAACCATGGAGAGTGGGTGGGGGGGGTCCTGTTTCAGTATCACATCCTATATAATAAAACGCACCTCCAACATTCCGAAGCTGACAGCATGGCTGAGGTATTCCTGCTCTCTATATCCATCTCCTGAATTGACATCACGTACTTCCGGGTTCGTCACAAGCAGAAGTGACCAACCACACGAGGTTTCTCGGCTTCAGAATGTTGGAAGTGCATTCTATTAAATAGGATTGGTCAGTTCCTTGAAGCACAGCCAGAGCTCAGCGTCCTGCACAGTAACGCTCAGACACCAGAGAGAGAGAGAGGGGGGGCCTGATACCAGAGAGAGGGAGGGAAGGCGGGCCTGACACCAGATGGGGGGGGGAGGTATCTCTGTCACACACACACTCCCTCACACATTCTCTCTATCTCACAGTCAATGTCTTTCTCTCTCTCACTCTCACACACTGTCTCTCACACACTCTGTCTCACACTGTATCACATTCACTCTCTATGTGTCACACAGTCACTCACACACTCTCTTGGTCTCATACACTCAGTCTCACAGAAAGTCTGTGTCTCACACACACTCTCTCTCTCTCTCGCACACACAGTATCTGTGTGAAACACTCTCTCTCTCTCTCTCTCACACTGTGTCTCACATACGCACTTGCACACACTCTCATTCTCACACACACACACACTCTCTCTCACAGACACACTCGCACCCAGACTCACTCTCTCTCACACACACAGTCACTCTCACATACACTCTCTCAAACATACACACTCTGAGGAAAACCTTGCTAGCGCCCGTTTCATTTGTGTCAGAAACGGGCCTTTTTTACTAGTTTTCAATAATGAGGGACAGGCAAGTTCTACAAAACTCCAGGTAGAGAATGACACGGGGACAAAGTTTGTCCCCATTCCCGCCCCGTGGGTTCTGTCTCCATCCCTAACCTGTCCCCACAGGTTCTGTCTCCATCCCAGTCCCGTTCCCCTGTCCCTGCCCCCGCAGCTGTCCCTGTGTCATTCTCTAACTCCAGGGAACCTAATGATTAAAAATATGATATTGAGGCGCCACTCCAAACTGGCAGCAATGCGGTTGAAGGGAATAGTGCTCTATCACAAAGGCATAACATAGTCTACACACCTACAACCACTTCATGGGCCTGTTACATCTATTTAAAATGGAAGTCTGAAATCAGAGGAGATTTTAAATGCAATTCTACAGCTAGAGCAAGATATCATAAATGTATCTCTCTTCTTAATGAATGAGCCTTTTGAGGCTTCCAAGCTCAAGTGTTAGCATCTCATTCCACAGCAACCTGAAACCTGAACCACTATCACCATGAAATATCTCAAATATGTAATCTGTTCCTGCACACTCAGTTTCTCTTTCCACTTTGGTTATCATGTTCCACATTCCACTAAAAGACAAATGTATTAAAGGATTTCATTTGGACTTTTTTCTATCTCTCTCGTCTTTTATCATGACTGACCATCTTGTCTGTGTGCACCAATACAATTCCTTTCTAGAGCAACTTTTGTAGTGCTAGCAGCCGTGTGACAATGAGGAAACATTTTTCGTTCACTGTGCCACCTTTCATCTGACCATAAGAACATAAGCATTGCCATACTGGGACAGACTGAAGATCCATCAAGCCAGCGTCCAATCCAGGTCACAAGTACCTGCCAAGACTCATAAAGAGTAAATCATTTCATTCTGCATATCCCAGCAATAAGTAGTGAATTTTCTCAAGTGGCTTATAGACTTTTCTTTTAGGAACTTATCCAAAACATTCTAATCCTGCTAAGTTAACTGCTTTTTACCACACTCTCTGGCAATGAATTCCAGAGTTTAATTACACATTGAATGAAGAAATATTTTCTCTGTTTTGTTTTTGTTCCATGTCATTCAGGGGAGCAGCTGTAAGCGGGCTTACCGCTCACTCTTCCGGGACTACCGCCAGCCCAATGTGGCCACCAGCAGTAGTCCCGACCCGAGTGCGTGCCATTTCCAGCAGAAAAAGACAATTCCTGGAAATGACTTGTGCGACGATAACCCGGTGGTAATCGGGCATCGTTGTGCACTGCCCGGTTACCGGCAGGTTAGCACGGGAGCCCTTATTGCCACCTCAATGGGTGACGGTAAGGACTCCCTGCCACATGGCCATGCGGTAAGAATTCTCCGATTAAGAGCGAGATTTTCTAAAGAGCACTACTGAATTAGTGTGTGCTAACATGCATTGATGTATGTTACATTACCACAAGTCCCATTGAGGGGCATAATCGAACGTGAACGCCCATCTCCATGGGCGCCTATCTCTGAGGACGGGTACGCAAAGGGGCGGGACAGACCGTATTTTCGAAAAAGATGGGCGTCCATCTTTTGTTTCGATAACACGGTTTGTGCCGGGCAAATGCATCGCATTTGGGCGAATTTGAGCTGGGCGGTATCGGTTTTCAGCGATAATGGAAACCGAAGGCGTCCAGCTCAAAAACAAAAAAAATCCAAGGCATTTGGTCGTGGGAGGGGCCAGGATTCGTAGTGCACTGGTCCCCCTCACATGCCAGGACACCAACCGGGCACCCTAGGGGGCACTTGGAACAATTTTAAAAAAACATTAAAATACCTCCCAAGTCCATAGCTCCTTTACCTCGGGTGCTAAGCCCCCCAAATTGCCCCCAAAACCCACTGCCCACAACTCTACACCATTACCATAGCACTTATGGGTGAAGAGGGGCACCTAGATGTGGGTACAGTGGGTTTTGCGGGCGATTTGGAGGGCTCCCATTTACCAGCACAAGTGTAACAGGTAGGGGGGGATGGGCCTGGGTCCACCTGCCTGAAGTCCACTACACCCACTAACAACTGCTCCAGGGACCTGCATACTGCTGTGATGGAGCTGGGTATGACATTTGAGGCTGGCATACAGGCTGGCAAAAAAAGTTTTTAAAGTTCTTTTTTTTGGTGGGAGGGGGTTAGTGACCACTGGGGGAGTCAGGGGAGGTCATCCCCGATTCCCTCCGGTGGTCATTTGAGCAGTTGGGGCACTTTTGGGGGACTTGTTCGTAAAAAAAAAAAAAAAGGGTCCAGAAAAAGTGACCCAAATTCTCTCTTCTGGCGTCCTTCTTTTTTCAAATATCGGCTGAGCGCCGATAAACACACCCCAGTCCGGCCTTCAGCACACTTCCGGCACGCCCCCGTCAACTTTGTCCGTTCCCGCGACAGACTGCAGTTGGAGACGCCTAAAATCGGCTTTCGATTATACCGATTTGGGCGCCCATTGGGTCGAAATATGGGCGTCTTTCTCTTTCGAAAATAAGCTGGATTGTCTCCTAATGGAATGACCTGGGAGGTGCCTAGTACTTAAGGGTGCGTGTTACAGAATACTATCAGTTACACACCAAACTGAAAGCAGTTAGGCCTGAGCATTAACACCAGCCTTTCAGCTAGCCTCATGCCTAAAGTTAGGCATGAACTTAGGTCTTACACTAGTATTTATAAGGGCAATTATATGCGTAATTGCTGATATAGAATTCACGCTTTGTGCTTATCATCCCAGTGTCTCTCTTTATGCAACAGGGGGTGGTGGGAACTCATTTTAGTAAATCTAGCCCTAAATTTGTTTGAACTATAGTGCACAGGTGAATAAAAATTAAATAAAAACTGATAGAGAATTCAAATGTGAATGTTATATCATGCAGTCAATGAGCCCACTATACTCCCACACGTTCCGCTTTTACGTAAAGGCTACAATGCACACTGCCAGAATGAAAGAAGCCTCTGTTACAGATACCTTTCCTTTTTTTTAAAGCACTGTGATATCTCAGGAGTTGAAATTGCAACGTTCTTGTAAGAGACATTTCTTCCCCTAAGAAGCATCTGTCATTGTACACAAATGGATTTCCTTCCAGATCAGGAAATGGTTCCAGCATCTCGATGAGATATTCACAGATACCAGAAACAATCTCAGTCAGATGTTCAGCTTTAAAAGAAAATCTCAGTTCCCTTATTTTTATCCTCCTCTCCCATCAAATGAAAGCCAACAGTGCAATAGCAGCAGGAATCCATCCTTAGCATTTTGATAACAATCTGGGAAGTCCTTCTTCCAAGTACAAGCTGTTGCTCTCTACCCTCACTGCAGTACGGGTCCTTCTAATCACACACAGCAGAAATGCTGATCATTTTAAAGCTTGCCAAGGCTTACAATCATTTTACTGAACAAACAGGAAATGCCAAGAAATGCCACCTGAAGTTACTATCTGCACATGTGGACATATAGCATTAAAGCCACAAACTGTACTTAAAAAAGTGACAGCAGTGGTAATTTCTTGTAGGGGTCATGCCAGGTTGCTAACCTGGAACTTTTTTGAACTTGTTTCCTTTTCATCATTGCAGCTGGAGTGAAAGATGGCCCCCATTCTGGCCCAGAGATGGTACCTTCATTTATTTTTAGAAAATTACAACCGAGAGAGACCGATGCTTTCCTGACTTGATTTCATCAAGAAAGTCAAGCTGAAGAGCCATTTCTGTATGGCAACTGTACCAGAGAGGTACAGATGAGAAAAAAGCTACGGTGACAAGGGTGGAAGGGAACAAGAAGAGCTGCCACTTCTGCCCGTGCAAATTCTGCCTAGCAACTATAGAATTCACCCAGGAGAAACCACCGGAGTTCATGTATCTAGGAGTGTCCTAAAAGTCATAAGAACTCTCAAGCTTTATCCAGATTATGGTTGGGTGGCTTGCAACTGTGTTGATAGAAGCAAAAGATTTGCCTTCATGGAAAGGTACCATTTCCTGTATTGACACAATCAAAAAAGTTTTATTTTAGTAAAGTTTACCCTTGGAACACTATCCACTGGGTGGAGACTGTTCTGTCAGAGTCCAAGTGTGCAAACTTTAGAAGTGAATCTTTTCTCCCCATTTGTAAACAGACCTGCAATACAGCCTCCCATTAATACAGAGGACACCGGAGGGGCGCTAAAGTGGAAGGCATCACACATCATATGATCAGAAAGTGCAGTATTTCTCCATAGTACTGTCCAACAAACGGGATCTACAAGTAACACAAGTAACACATCTTAAATTCATACACAGAACCAGAATTTATAGCAAAGCCATGAGTGTTTTATGATTTATACTAGTAAAACATGCCCGTTTCTCACACAAATGAAACGGGCGCTAGCAAGGTTATCCTCCGAGTTCCAGCTTGGCCCCCTCCCTCCCCCCCTCTCATCCGAGTTCCAGGCCCCCCTCCTTCTCCTCTGAGTTCCAGGCTCCCCTCTTCTCCGAGTTCCAGGCCTCCCTCCCTCCCTCTCTCTTTCTCCTCTGAATTCCAGGCCCCCCTCCCTCCCTCTCCTCCGAGTTCCAGGCCCCCGCCCTCCCTCCCTCCCTCTCCTCCGAGTTCCATGCCCCTGCCCTCTCTCCCTCTCCTCTGAGTTCCAGACCCCCTCTCCTCCTCCCCCTCCCTCTCCTCCCCCTCTCCTTCGAGTTCCAGGCCCCCTCCCTCCCAGCTCCTGGCCACCTCTTCTCCCTCTCATCCGAGTTCCAGGCCCCCTCCTTCTCCTTCGAGTTCCATGCCCGCCTCTCCTCCGAGTTCCAGACCCCCGCGCCTCCCTCCCTCTCTCTATCTCCCCTCCGAGTGCAAGCCCAACCTGCGTTGCCCGCCCTCTTCTCCCAGTTCTCTGCCTGCCCCTCACCTTCCTGCGTGCCGCCCAGAATTTAAAAGTTCTTACCTCGGGGTTCAGCAGCAGCAGTGAAAGGCGAGCAGGCACGGCGCTTCAGCCTGCTTTCCCTTCTGTCTCAGCTCTGCCTCTGTTCCTAAGCTGCACACACAAATCTAGTTATATTCTGGATTTGTTTGCGCAACTTAATTAACAAGCATATCAGTGCCGATAATTGCCACTTAATCAATTAGTGAAACTAATTAGCATTAATTAGAATTCACATGCAGAACTGTCTAAGCGTATTCTATAATGTGATGTGCGTAAAGCATAAATTCTAAGTCACATAGTTGAAAAGGGGAAGGGCTATTGGGCATGGAATGGGCGAGTCATGGGCGTTTCTCAAATCTATGCGCATTGTTGTAAAATACACCCGTTCCACACATGATTTAGGCTTCAGCATTCACACCAAGTTTTACTTGGCATAACTGACTGCAACTAAATTTAGTCATGTGGATGGGCACTTGGTGTATTCTATAAACCATGTGGACATTTAGGCTTATTCTATAAAGTACGGCTAAATTTAGATGTGCTTTACAGAATATGCCTAGGCGTATTTCGTTTCAGTGCAGATATTTTAGCTGTGATATACAATCTAGTCCAAAATGTACAAACTTTACCTGACCCAGATAGTCTGAAAAGATATTTCAGTAAAGCAATTAACAACTGTTTGTGTTTCTAATGGTGGGGCTTCTCCTCAATTATCTGTTTTTCTTTTTCACATCCCCCAGTAAATTTCCATAAAAACTACCTCTCATTCTCTGACACATGGTGAATTGATATGAATAGATGTCTTCTAATTCAAGGTGGTGTGCAATCCTTGTTTAACTTTCCAACAAGCTCACGTTCTCCTTTGCTTTTGAGGGATCCTTGGCTGACATATGCCACCCCATGCGCTACAGGGGAAATAATAGGCTTCGATGAATACCTTGGAAGGGGATGGCGGTGTGTGCGGCATAATTAAATCCACTTCACTGGATTGCTTCAGTACAACATTAATTGCATATTTATGCACACCTGGAAGCAGTTCTTCTGTCAATCACTAGCTGACAATTGGTTAATGATATTAATTAAAAACAAAGAGCATCAAACTAAATCATTTGAAAAAAGAAGTATTAAAAAAAAACCTACAATAAAAACGCATAAGGTTATCACAGAGACATGTGTTCACTAAAGCTGACAACAGTTTATCGACTGGCAAACAGAGCTGCATCAACAGTATAGTCAACCATGTTGTACATTTTCTCTGTTCTTTTTAGAGGGGGGGGGGGGGCTGTAGTTCCTATAAATAAAACAAACAGAACATAACGAATGTTCATAGACACTTTCCTTTCAAAGTCTGGCTATGTGTATTTTCAAAAATTCATAACCCTGACACTGGCCACATTTTGTCTCACCAGCTACTTCCTAGGGGGAATCCTGGTTTCTATGTTTACTTAAGACACATCTAATTACTTTATACAATATAAAAACAATCATGCCCGTTTCCAGTGTCATAAGAGCAGATGCTCACTGCAGGCATGGGATGACATAGTAACATACATAGTATATGACGGCAGAAAAAGACCTGCATGGTCCATCCAGTCTGCCCAACAAGATATTGGCTTAGGAAGCCTGTGGACAGAATGCAGAAAACAAGCCAATGGGTGACGCTGGGTGTAGAGAGGTGAGGCAGACAGACAGAGGATGGAGGAAGCTGCGAATGCCTGACGTGGACCACTGGAGGAAGCCGCGTGTGGTTGACACACAGACTTTGGAACCCAAGACAGCTCAGGCTGCGATGCACAAGGGGGACAAATGAAGAGAGTGTGAGATGGAAGGGAGGGGGAGGGAATTATTCCTGATTCTGTGCAGTGCATCCCATTTATTTATTAGGATTTGTTTACTGTCTTTTTGAAGAAATTCACTTGAGGCAGTGTAAAGCAAAAATAAGTTGAACATAGGCAATAGATAATTATAGCAGTAAAAATATACAAATAACAGCATATAGTATGGTACAATACACTACTTACAATGAAACATCTTAATAGACAGCATAGGGTGTAAGCAGAGGTGGAACATAAACATCAGGGTAGTCCAACCTTTTCCTGTCAGGGGCCACATTTTATATGTTTTTAATATTCAGAGGGACAAAACTCGTACCGTCTATTTTGCCGCATATCTCATCAAATAGTGGCAAAATATGACAGTGCATCGTCCCCTCCCCAGCTTTTCCCAGTCTCACTCTTGTTCATGTAACCCCCCTCCCCCAGCCTTCACTCGGTCTCTCTCTCATGTAACCTCCCCATCCTTCAGCCAGTTTCTTTCCCCTCACTTGGTTTCAGCTGCAGAAGAAAACAGTGGTATTCCTGCTTCTCCAACACAACTTGGCTCTCTGCAAGCTTTAGCCACGCAGTGCCAGAAGTTCAGGTTAGTCTTGCGGTTTCAATTCTTGCGAGACTTGAAACCGTGAGATCAACCCAAGCGTCCGGCACTCCATGACTCATGCTTACAGAGATCCGAGTCGCGGATGGGAATCAGAATCCCACTGTAAGAACTACAAGAATTGCTAAGCTTCTGAGTGCCAGATGAAAGCACTTGGTGGGCCGGGTTCTGGCCCGTGGGCGGTAGGTTGGACAAGCCTGATATGGATAGATAAGATAGGGTTAGTCAGAAAGGTTTATGAATGTAATCTCACCTAGGGTAGAACTGGATAAGCAAGTCCTACTACAGTAAGTACAGACTGGTGTTGGTCCTCTTTTATTTGTGAATAGCTAGTTGCTTCTTCCAAAAAAAACTTGGCTCCCAAAATAGAATGCTTATAATAACATAGTAAATGAAGGCAGATAAAGATTTGTCTGGTCCACCCAATCTGCCCAACAAGGGGGCCAGAGTTCTACCTGCCACTCCATGACATTTTATAAACTGAAACTAGTTAGAAGATTGAAGGATTAATCATCATCTGTTAATTTCAGGACTGTAGTCCAAAGTTTGATCATCCCACATTTTTAAAAAATCTTTATTTATAAGTTTTTAGAATAATAATAATAATAATACACATTTGTGTAAGAAATGAACAAGCTCCATATGGTATATCCAATTAATCATCAAACATTTTCAAAGACTAAAATAAAAGCAACAAACCAAAAACAAAAAGCAAAAAAAAAAAAAAAAGTAGCAGTAGGTTAACAGAGAATAAAGCAGAACAGTATGAGCATATGATTAAAAGGAATTGATTTTACCTAATAAAGCTACACGCAAATATCACTTAACATAGTTGTCTACCAATGATCATGTTTTATGGAAGGACAAAATATGACCATATTTTATGGCAGCTATTTCCTCATAACGCCTATATGAACAGAGCAAATTCCACCATTCATGAAATGAGACGGATTATTATTATTATTCCTGATTCTGTGCAGCACATCTCATTTATTTATTAGGATTTGTTTACTGTCTTGTTGAAACAGACTGCTTTTGGGGTTTTTGCAGAGAATGTTTAAATCTTTGCAGGTAGCACAGAATGCAATGGCTCAGATTATAAGTGGTAAATCTTGATTTGATCATATTTCTCCTGTGTTGTAACAGCTACACTGGCTCCCCATTGAGTAAGAATTCAATGTAAGATTTTGTTGCTTGTTTTTAAAGTTTTGTCTGTGTAATCAAGTTTCAGCCATTATTGCTTCCACCTTGAGGATGTATCAACTAGTAAGGTCATTGAGATCTGCTCAGAAGGATTTGTTAGACATACCATTGTTTCACTATGTTAGACTAGCTGTTGAGCCCGTTAAAACGGGCTATTGGGTTGCCGCTGCCCCCTCCCCCCGAGGTCGCCGCTGGCCCCCCCCCCCCCCCACGAGTTTGCCACTGCCGGTACCCCCCCCCCCCCGAGTCGCCGACGCCGGCCCGTCTCTTCGCTATTCAATTTACATCTCCGGAGCAGGCAGATCAGCTGAGCTCCCGTCGGCCTTCCTTCTCTGCCTGTGTCTCGCCCTCGTGTGACATCATGTCGGCGAGGGCGGGACACAGGCAGGGAAGGAAGGCCAACGGCAGCTCAGCTGATCTGCCTGCTTCAGAGATGTAAGTTGAATAGCGAAGAGACGGGCCGGGTGGAGGGGTGACGGCGGCGGCAACTCCGGGGGGGGGTGTACCAGTGGCGGCAACCTCGGGGGGGGGGGGAGCGGTGGCGACCTCGCCGGTTCCCTCCCCTTCACGCAGTTTCCCTCTCTGTCCCGCCCCCCCCCCCCCCCCCCCCCGTCATCACATATTGATGCGGGGGCGGGACAGAGAGGGAAGTCTACTGTGCATTTGCGAGTGAGTACGGTCACTCGCCGTTTATATGTTTGATTGGATATGTATAGAGCAACCATATTTTATATTGCTGGACCAAGGTTGTAGAACAGATTTCCTGCACAGCTAACAGCTATAAAGAGCATCAACGATTTTAAACAAATACTTGAAGACTTTTCTTTTTCAACAGACTTTTAGTTGGCTATTGAAGTGATTTTATTCTAGAATATTTTTATGGGATGATGTAATAGGAAGCAGTGGTCCAACAGTCTGTCTTTTTATTTTATTGTTCCCTGCAAAGAATGGTAGATTGGATGGGTTATAAATTTCTAAATAAATGCATTAATAAGCTGCACTTTCTCAAGATCCCTGTGCACCTCAGTTGCAGCATCTTCTATAGCACAAGCTCTGAGATTTCTTATACTGTCTAGGATACCTCCTGTTAACTGAACTCTTTTGGCTGTACTGCACCTTAGCAAGACAATCTCCTCTCCTCTCTTTTCCTTTAGATGAAAAACAGGTGGGTGCTCTTTCCTTCTGTCCCCAGCTCTGTAGCACCTTTGAGGCACAAGGTCACACTGACAGAAACAGGGTAGGATTACTGACATAGGCGAACTGGGCACATGCCAGCTAGTTCAATGCCTCCCGAGGCAGATTTTTGACTTAGTAAGTCAGCTGCTGCCAAAGAAGGGAGGGGTCCAGACCCACTGCCATCAGCAGCAGCAGCCGCAGCCTCTCTGTTCTCTCCACTCACTGTGTATAATCATCTAGGCAGCAGGAGTCGGTGTGTAATGATTTTTACCTGCTGCTTCTTCCTCTGTTTTCTTCTGGAATCTGTGGGGCCCTGTTTCTATTACAGTGGGGGGGGGGGGGAAGGGGGCAAAAGCGCTTGTCTACCCAAGGCCCACTCCAAAAGATTAGTCCTGCCATGACTGTAAGGTCAATATACAAACTCCTACTCCTTGACAAAGAAACTTCTATAAGTGAGAGTTATGTTCCACTTGACTGGGAAGATCTCACATCTTCTCCTGTTGACACCTTTAATAACTTAGGGGCAGATGATCAAAAGCAAACACGGGTGCTAGAGGTCAAAAGTGCCCTGCTAGTGCCCATGTTTGCTTCCGCTCGATGATTAGAGCAGGCCAGCACGTGAAACGTGCCTGCCAGCTCTGATCGCTGACTGCATGCAAATACATGCAAACAAGGGTCTCCAACATGCCTCCCTAATGATCAGCGGGCAGTGTGCCAAACAAGGATCCTGCTCCTGCTGCAAACCCTACGCCAGCTCGGAGCTGGTGTTAGAGTTTGCTAGCAAGGGAGGAATGGGGGAGACCCACTGAAGAGATCTGAATGGTCCAGGATTTTCTCCCAGACCTGTCAAACCTTTAGCTCGCCCACCCCCACCCCCAACACAAGGCCTCCAGGCCCCTTCACCCCCAAAACACAAAAAACCCTGGTGGCCCAGTGGAATCACTAGCTTTCCCCCTCCCACATTGAACAAAAATTCTCTGGTGGTCAGTGGACCACTAGCTGAACCCCCTCTCCCACCCGCCAACATCAATTAAAATGCCCTGGTTGTTCTTTCCCTCCTGATGCTGCCACAATCCCCCGCCCATGGCCTACCTTATTATAGTAAATGTAGGAGGGAAGGACTAGCACTCCCTCCCTTCTCTTTGGGCGCCTCCTCAAGATGGCGGTGCCCTGACCTGCCCAGTGCATCCTGGGATGCACTGGGTGGAGTTTAACCCTTATGTTAACCCCACCCAGTGCATCCCAGGGCACCACCATTTTGAGGAGGTGCATGACGAGGAGCGCAGGAGTGCTAGTCCCTCCCTCCTCCAACTACAACAAGGTAGGCCGCAGGTGGGGGGGGGGGGGGTTGTGGCAGTGTCGGGAGAGAGGGATAGCAGTCCACTGGACCACCAGGGCATTTTAGTTGATGTTGGCAGGTGAGAGAAGAGGTGAAGCTAGCGGTCCACCAGACCTCCAGGCTTTGTGTTGGGGGAGCAGACTTAGGTTTGACAGGTTCGGGAAAAAATCCCCGACCTGTCAAACCTCTTCTGTTGTTTGACAAGTCCAGGCTTTTGACAGCCCGGACCTGTCAAACAAGTGTGGGCTCAGGCACAATCCTCCCACACTTGACCCCTATGATCAGAACTAATAGCGTGCCTAAATTTGCATGCTATTAGTTCTGATCATAGGGACGTTATGGAACAGCATGGGGCTTCTGATCATTGGCCTATTAGAGAGGAAAAAATATAGGGATGGAAAGCGACAGACCTGCTTTTCCTTCCTTGGATCTTAAATATTAGGAAATACACTAGGATTGCAGCTACCCTGTTTACAACAGCCCCTGTGTTAGCTGTGTGCCTCCCTGCTGCTTCAATCTGCTTCAGAGAGAGAGAAACAGACAGAGAAAGAGAGACAGGGAGAAGAAGAGAAAATCTCTCTCCTCACCATTATATCATAAGACCCTTCAAGTAGAGTCCTCTACATATCATTACAGGAATAATCTATTCCGGAACTGCTCCCAAAAGAAGCGCTCTTACAAAAGAAGCATACCATCACCTTACTTTAAAAAAAAAATCAGCATGTTCTGTCTAGAGTGGACACACTGAATTAAGGGAGATGAAGGAATGCTTACATTGAGAGTGCTAGTATACTTTTACTGGGGAAACCAGTGCTGTAAGGCTCAGCTACCCACAATACTTGCATTTCCCTGAAAAAAAAATCCTGTAGGTCAAAAAGTCACTTGAATTCTATTAGCGAATAATTTCTCTCTCACCTATCTTTCAATACTCAGGAGGTGCAATTGTTGAATCACTGAATATGCGGAAGGCTTCTGCAGAATGCTTGCCACAAAACAGATGATCCATAGAACACAAAACTGTTCCAGCACAGCTCACGTTCTAAGGCATTCAAGCAATTGTACTTTCAAAAGCACAGCCTTGGCAAACTTACGGCAGTCATCACCTTTCATCCCCAGCTTTAGTCTTTTGGATCAATGGCAATTATGACAGCTGAATGCTTAGCTAAACTGAATCGAACCTAGACAGAGACACTCCAGAGTCTCATTTCACTTGTTTCTAGAAAGCTGTACTGTCGCTCCAGCCCTAATGGTACATCTCTCAGAGTATGCTGGTATTAAGCTGGAAAAATGTGATTTCCGCTGAGGCTTGGGCAGAAATACAGCTTAAAGCTGTTTCTGTCTAAATACCTCTGTGGTATAAAGGCACAAGTAGGTGAGTCTCTTTCAATTGAAAGGTAGTTCTGGAATGAGGGAGTTGAAGGTGAAAAGGGATAGACTCAGGAGTAATCTAAGGAAATACTTCTTCATGGAAATGGTGGTGGATGCATGGAACAGTCTTCCAGCAGAGGTGATGAAGACTGTTTCTGAATTCAAGAAAACATGGCACAAGCATGTAGGATCTCTAAAAGACAGGAAGGAATGATAGGTGGTATGGATGGGCAAACTGGATAGGCTACATATGGTCTTTATCTGTTTCTATGTTTGTCTGTCTGACAAGACAGAAGCCTAATCAGCTATTCTGACAGTAACATTGCAGCTACTCCTATCCAGAGCTTTTTTTGAGGGGGTATTGAGTACCAGTGGCGTAGCCAAGGGTGGGCCCAGATGGGCCCAGGCCCACCCACTTTGAGCTTAGGCCCATCCAGTAGCAGTACACCTACGATGTGGCTGGCAGGCATTCTTCCCAAGCCCCACCAGCTGAAAACTCCCAACAACTGTCCCTCCTGCATACCTTGTAAATAGATCTTCATCTGCAGCAAGTAGCAACTGATACATGCTGTAGGGCCAACATGAGCAGTGTGTATTAGTTGCTGCTCGCTGCCAGTGAAAATCTATTTAAAAGGTATGTGGTGGTGGGGGGGG
The DNA here is from genome assembly GCF_901765095.1 of Microcaecilia unicolor. Lineage (NCBI taxonomy): Eukaryota > Metazoa > Chordata > Amphibia > Gymnophiona > Siphonopidae > Microcaecilia > Microcaecilia unicolor. The sequence goes on from NW_021963266.1 coordinate 87,722, forward strand.
GGGGGGGGGGGGATGTTTGAGAGACCATATGGTATGCAGGCCAGAGAGGGAGAGACCAAATCACTTGTGGGACAATCGGAGTTCTTCTGCCCACCCATCTTGGGCCCAGGCCCACCCAAAATTGGGTGTCTGGCTACGCCCCTGTTGAGTACAGGCACCTTTTCCATTGTCTGCTAAAACTGACCTATGGACCCCAAGTTTTAATGAAAGAGCTCAGCCTCTACACACCAATTCTGCCTTGTCATAGGTTCTTGAAGGATGGCCTAGAATTTGAGTACTGGCACCTTTTTTGCTACAGAAAACACACTGCTCCTGTCATAACCATATAAAAAAAAACACCAAAGAGGTGAATATTCTGCAAGCAGCAGTCGGTGCTTTTTTAGATACTGCTGGCTTTATGTCCCATTATTCAATGCATTGAATAGCTCGGTTTGTGCGGCTGGCTGTCTCTTATGTGCTTAAGTGCAATATTCAGCACTTAACTGCCTAAACAAAACCAGATAAAGGGGCCGATATTCCAAGATTTTTAATCAGGCAGGATCCTCTCCTGCCCGCTTAAATTGCTTCTCTTAGCCTAAGTGGGGATATTCAGTGGTACTAAAGACCAGAGAGTGCCGCTGAATATCCCCACAGACCGCTCAACCAAAAGTGAGCAGGTCAGGGGGCAGCACTGGGGAGAAGCCTCAGGTTATGCAGGTACCGGCAATATTCAGTGCCACCACCTGCATAGCTAAGTGGCTCAAAAGCTGTCCTAAATAAGACTGTTTAGCTATGCAGGTGCCGACTCTGAATATCAGGCTGGCACTCGCATAACTTTGTTTTTTTCTTTTAAAAAAATTCCCTTGAGCCCCCTCCCACCCCCAACAATACTCCTTCTTTCCCTCCTCCCTCTCACAGCCCATGTCAAGCTCCCCACCACTCCCCAGCCATGCAGGTAGGGCCTCCACCGGGTCTACTTGTATCCCTTGTGGTCCAGCGGGGTCGTTAAGGGCAAGAGTGCAGCCCCTTCGCTCCTGCCCCTTGCAGAACCTCTCTAAAATGGCTGCCACAACCTCTTGCAAAGTACTGACAGCTGCAGCGAGAGGTCGCAGCAGCTATTTTAGAGAGACGCTGCAAGAGGTAGGAGCAAGAGGGCTGCGTTACTGCTCCAACGTCCCCACCGGACTACTAGGGATACAAGTAGGCCTGGGGGGAGGGCCTACCTGCACGGCCTGGGGGGCAGGGGGAAGGAAAAAGGGGACATTTTTGGGGGGGGCTCAGGTTTTGTTTTAAACCAAAAGCAAAGCAAAGGGGTCCATCCCGATATTCAGCCAGGGCTGTATACTCTTATGCAAGCCCAGGATGAATATCAACTGAGCCTGCATAAATTCCAGTGCCCAACCTGCAAAATTATCCCCTGTGCCTGGACATGGCCCGGCACTGAATATCAGGGGAAAATTTAGCCAGCGTCAATCAGCATTTAGAAAAAAAATGGTAACTGCCATTGGTTGAATATCGGGGGGGGGGGGGGGGGGGGGGGAACTGAGTTTTACGAGGCCCAATTTGTCCAGTTAACTTAGGTGGTTGGCTGCTGAATATCGGCACTTAACTGCATAAGTGCTGACTCCGCCTCAGATCACCCACAAAATAGTTACAGCTAAGTGCCACTAAATATCAACATAACATACCTGGACACTTGCAACACAATGTAACCAAAGACCAATGGACATTACCTGGCTCTTCCTCCCCTTCTCCTTCTCTAAGTTCACCCCAATTGTACCTACCATACATGTACCTCATTCTACCACAATATCACCTTGTATTCATTCATACCTTGTATTTGTTCAGGCCGGAATCAGCTAACGCCGTTACCGGTATTACATAAGCCACATTGAGCCTGCAAAAAGGTGGGGAAATGTGGGATACAAATGTACCAAATAAATAAATAAAAAATAACCCTGCACAAGCAACTTAACTGGCCAAGAGATTACTCCATTTGGTCTAAAGCCCAGTAGAAATTTAGGAGCAGTAGTTTACTTTCTAGGACAGCATGCAAGCAGCTAGAATTGGTAGCTCTAAACTGGCCTCACTTTTTTTCTCCTCTCCTGCTTTTCAGAATTGGTTTTACAGTGGTTTTGTTTAAGATTTTCTTTCAATGTAACAAAGCTTGCAAGGATCAGGACACTACATTCATTTCAGAGATAAAAAGGTATTCAAAAGGGGCAAAAAAAAAAAAGAAAACAATTTCATGGACCCTGTCTGCTTGTAAGCCCAAGAAAAGAACCAACACAGCAGTCAATTACAGTTGCCAAAATTTGACTAGATGTCGACCTTTAATATTGCCTGCCTTTCTGCCAAACCCACCAAGATGGAAGATTTCAAAATATACTGTCACTTTATTCAGCATTTGTGACTGGTGAACAGCTTTTGTCTTAAGAATTAAGAATGTCTAAATGCGTAGATATATAGAACTGTAATCTAAAATGCCCTTATGCCTTATACTCAAAACAAATAAAAGCATATCTGGACAAGGTACCAGCCCAGGAAAGTATCAGAAATCTGGCCTAACTTTCTAAGCTTTTCTCCCATAGAAAGAGGGAGCAAATTTCAAATGGCCAGCATTGGTGGGCTTTGCACCAATTTTCAAAGAGAAAGCACCCATGAACTTGACGTTGAAAACTTCTGGGGTTACAGAGTACATGGGGTCTTTGAATCTGTTTTCTGTGCAAATACAATTTTAATGGAGTCAGGGATATGCATTCATTAGCGCACCTAGCGCACACAAAATACGTTTAATGCATGTTCATCCTACATTTAAAAGCAATCTAGATTTTACCATCAAACTAACAAATAATAAATATAGGATAATAAACAACTTAAATATGGCCCTAGTCATCCATTAAGGGTTCCAATACTACTACTACTACCACTACTACTTATTTCTATAGCGCTACTAGACGTACGCAGCACTGTACACTTGAACATGAAGAGATAGTCCCTGCTTGACAGAGCTTACAATCTAATTAGGAAAGACAAACAGGACAAACAAGAGACAAGGGAATATTAAAGTGAGGATGATAAAATAGGGGTTCTGAACAAGTGAATAAGGGTTAGGAGTTAAAAGCAGCATCAAAAAGGTGGGCTTTTAGCTTAGATTTGAAGACGGCCAGAGATGGAGCTTGACGTACCGGCTCAGGAAGTCTATTCCAGGCATATGGTGCAGCAAGATAAAAGGAACGGAGTCTGGAGTTAGCAGTGGAGGAGAAAGGTGCAGATATGAGAGATTTACCCAGTGAACTGAGTTCCCGGGGAGGAATGTAGGGAGAGATGAGAGTGGAGAGGTACTGAGGAGCTGCAGAGTGAATGCACTTATAGGTCAATAAGAGGAGTTTGAACTGTATGCGGAAACGGGTAGGAAGCCAGTGAAGTGACTTGAGGAGAGGGCTAATATGAGCATAACGACACTGGTGGAATATTAGTCGTGCAGCAGAATTTTGAACAGATTGAAGAGGAGAGAGATGGCTAAGTGGGAGACCTGTGAGAAGCAAGTTGTAATAGTCTAAGCGAGAGGTGATAAAAGTGTGGATGAGGGTTCTGGTAGTGTGCTCAGAAAGGAAAGGGCGAATTTTGCTGATATTATAGAGAAAGAAACGACAGGTTTTAGCAGTCTGCTGAATATGTGCAGAGAAGAAGAGGGAGGAGTCGAAGATGACCCCAAGGTTGCGAGCTGATGAGACAGAAAGGATGAGAGTGTTATCCACAGAAATAGAGAATGGGGGAGGAGGAGAGGTTGGTTTAGGGGGAAAGATAAGAAGCTCAGTCTTGGTCAAGTTTAGTTTCAGATGGTGCTGAGACATCCAGGCAGCAATGTCAGACAGGCAGGCAGATACTTTGGCCTGGATTTCGGCTGAGATTTCTGGTGTGGAGAGGTAGATCTGGGAGATACAGCAGGCAAAAGTAGAGGCTGATCAAAGACGAATCACCACTAGAGATATGAATCCAACAGTCTTTATTGATATGAATAAAAGAAGGACCCAGCACGGGCTGTGTTTCGACGCATGCAAGCACCTACATCAGGGGTCAAATAGTAAACTCTACGGGTGAAAAATCATAAAATAATCATGAATAAAAACAATTAACAACCATGTATAACTTTGTGCAAAAGTATATACATTTTAAAATTTGAAATTCAAATCATGTTCATAATGATCAACATATAAATTGAATAATAAAAAAATTATGTATGTATGATAAAAAGAATATATCTACTATAATAAAACTCACCCTCAACATTCTGAAGACAACATTCTGAAGTCACTCAGTCAGTCACTGAAGCATTCATGGATTCATGGTGGTGAAGCCTCAACACTGACCATGTCTCACTGCCCCGCCCTCACATGACGGACCAATCAGAAAAAACACCCTCAACATTCTGAAACAAAAAGGACCATCACAACACCGTTCCCAGGCAACACTAGGCAACTTAAGACGGACCAATCAGAGGAAACTACGTGACAATAAGGGAGGAGCATTCCCCAGCAGAATGGCTCATTATCTGTGCAGCACGGAGAGCACAGAACCACCGCTGGAACGAGAGAAGAATATTCCTGCTGTGGGTATGTGCAAAAATTTACATTTACATTTCACCAACAGAAAGACCCCCCTCCACAAACCTCCTTGACAGACAAAACCACACACACACAATACAACAGAAACACACCCTCAAAGCCACACACCAATCCAACCCACTTTGCCAGCACAGCACAGCACATCCCCCAACCCCCAAGCACAAAACAAAACAAAAAAAGAAACACATCAACAACCTGCATACACACCGCACCCTCACACACTCACACACACAAAATAACTCTGTGACACATACACACACAAAAAAACCACATACTAGCGCCCGTTTCATTGGTTTTGGAAACGGGCCTTTTTTACTAGTATATATATATAGTAATAGTAAAATTTTAAATCGAAAATATAAAAATATCAAAAATATCTTTGAAAAAACTAATAAATAAATAAAATGTGAGTTAATGAGACATTCACAATAATTAGAATTAGAAAAAATAATAAAGGATTAATTAAAAGCATTCATAATAATTCAAAAAAATAATCAACAATCAATATGCCATAATTGGCATTAATGTTGTGTTGATACTGAAAGTGTTATAAGGTACTAAAATCATTGTGGAACAAATCAAAAATAATAATAGTATATTTTACTGGCTTTCGATCCACTAGTGACATGAGATACGAAAAGGAGGAAAATTCCATATTTGAATTTGGAATATAGAAGAATTGATTGAACAAACACAAAAAAACCAAAAGGCAAAAAGAATATAATAAAAAAATAAAACTGATGGCAAAAGATTATATTGCTTTTCAAGTAAAAAACTTTTATAAAAAAGGGGGTAAGACCGATTACTAACTTATGTCATAATGAAATCAATCAAAAAGAACTACGGCATAAAAAAATGTAACTGAATCGTTGTTGAGCAAGTCTTGTGCAAACTTAACCAGGTAGATCTGGGAGTCATCAGCGTAAAGATGATACTGAAAACCATGGGATGAGATCAGAGTACCAAGGGAAGAAGTATAGATGGAAAAAAGAAGAGGTCCCAGGACAGATCCCTGAGGTACACCAACTGACAGTGGGATAGAAGTAGAAGAGGATCCACTAAAGGTACACTGGGAGAGATATGAAGAAAAGAAAATAGGAGATTGTATAAGGAACATAAGAACATAAGAGTAGCCATACTGGGTCAGACCAATGATCCATCTAGCCCAGTATCCTATTTCCAAACAGTGGCCAAGTCAGGTCACAAGTACTTGGCAGAAACCCAATTATTAGCAACATTCCATGCTATCAAACCAGGGACAAGCAGCTGCCTCCCCATGTCTGTGAATACCAAACTATGGACTTTTCCTCTAGGAACTTGTCCAAACCTTTTTTTAAACCCAGATACGCTAACTGCCGTTACCACATCCTCTGGCAAAGAGTTCCAAATTCGTTGAGTGAAAATTTTTCCTCTTATTTGTTTTAAAAGTATTTCCAAGCAACTTCCTCGAGTGTCCCCTGGTCTTTGTACTTTTGGAACGAGTAAAAAATTGATTTACTTCTACTCGTTCTACACTACTCAGGATTTTATAGACCTCAATCATATCTCCCCTCATCTGTCTCTTTTCCAACCTGAAGAGCCCTAACCTCTTTAGCCTTTCTTCATACAAGAGGAGTTCCATCCCCTTTATCATTTTGGTTGCTCTTCTTTGAACCTTTTCTAATTCCGCTAAATCTTTTTTGTGATATGGCGACCAGAACTGAACGCAATACTCAAGGTGCGGACGCACCATGGAGCGATACAGAGACAGCATTTTCAATTTTATTCACCATCCCTTTCCTAATAATTCCTAGCATCCTGTTGCTTTTTTGGCCGCCGCCACAAACTAAGCAGAAGATTTCAGCATATTATCTACGACACCTAGAACTTTTTCTTGAGTGCTGACCCCCAAGGTGAAACTTAGCATCAGGTAACTATGATTCACATTATTCTTTCCTATGTTTACTAGTAAGAAGAAATCAAGATCTGAACTATAAACGCACAGAAATGATCTGTTATCCCGTTCGGACTGAATTACTTCCCCCAAAGGAGACTGCCTAGATAATCCCCTTAGTAGCTAAAAAGCTGTTAAATGAGAGGGATCCCAAATCACATATTTCCCAGATTGGTAATTAACCAAACATTTGAAAGGATATTAAAAAAAATAAGCTCCTGGTTGTTGCACCCCAGAACACAGCAACAAGAAACACTGCCTACGTTTCTGGGTATCACAAGAACGATAAGGGAAAACCCAAGATATTTCTACCCTGAAATTATCTCTATTTTAAAAATATTTTTAAGCAACTTATTCTTTTCAACAACATTACGTAGAGATGTATTTTCAAAGCACACAGGACCCTGTTTACTAAGCTGTGCTGTAGGTATGCTGGTCATTTTAGTGCTTGCTTATACTAGAGACGTCCATATATTCCTATGAGTTTCTCTAGCGTTAGCATGCCCTAATAGTGCACCTTAGTAAATAGGGCCCTTAGACTTACAAAGTTACGTGGAAGGGCATTTTTAATATGACATCTAAGTCCGATTGTTTGGTGCTTTGGACATTGTTTTTTGGCCTATTTTCAAAAAAAAAAAAAAAAGAAGAAGTGTAAAATGTAGAGATTCATGCCATTGAGATGTAGGAGGAACCAGCATTTTTAGTAGACTGGTCCTCCAGACATCCCAGGAGAGCAATGGAGCATCCTAAATGGCACTTCTGTGCACATCATAAAAATGCTCCCAGGTACATACCTTACTTTTGCTCCCCTTATCTTGTCCCCTGAGCCCTCTAAAACACACTGAGGGTCATAATCGAACGCAAACGCCCATGTGTAAGAACGTAGCGAGAAGGTTGCTAGGCTGTATAGAGAGAGGTGTGACCAGCAGAAGAAAGGAACTGTTGATGCCCCTGTATAAGTCATTGGTGAGGCCCCACCTGGAGTACTGTGTTCAGTTTTGGAGGCCGTACCTTGCTAAGGATGTAAAAAAAGTTGAAGTGGTGCAAAGAAAAGCTACGAGAATGGTATGGGATTTGCGTTCCAAGATATATGAGGAGAGACTTGCTGACCTGAACATGTATACCCTGGAGAAAAGGAGGAACAGTGGTGATATGATACAGACGTTCAAATATTTGAAAGGTATTAATCCGCAAACAAATCTTTTCCGGAGATGAGAAGGCGGTAGAACGAGAGGACATGAAATGAGATTGAAGGGGGGAAGACTCAAAAAGATGTCAGGAAGTATTTTTTCATGGAGAGAGTGGGGGAATATACATAAAGGAATCCTGTGCAGTAGGAATGGATCCTCAGAAGCTTAGCCGAAATTGGGTGGCGGAGCCGGTGGGGGTAAGAGGGGTTGGTGGTTGGGAGGCGATGATAGTGGTGGGCAGACATACGGTCTGTGCCAGATCCGGTGGTGGGAGGCGGGACTGGTGGTTGGGAGGCGGGGAATAGTGCTGGGCAGACTTATACGGTCTGTGCCAGAGCCGGTGGTGGGAGGCGGGGCTGGTGGTTGGGAGGAGGGGATAGTGCTGGGCAGACTTATACGGTCTGTGCCCTGAAAAAGACAGGTACAAATCAAGGTAGGTATACACATGAGTCATCTTGTTGGGCAGACTGGATGGACCGTGCAGTCTTTTTTCTGCCGTCATCATCTACTATGTCCATATCCGAGAACGGGTTGTGAAGGGGTGGGCCAAATCGTATTTTCGAAAAAAGATGGACGTTGTCTTTAGTCTCGAAAATACGGTTTGTGCCAGGCAAATGCATTGGATGTGGGCGTTTTTGAGATTGGTCGTTTGTTTGAGCTGGGCGTTTTCGTTATCAGCGATAATCGAAACCGAAGCATCCCAGCTCAAAAATGACCAAATCCAAGGCTTTGGGTCGTGGAGGGGCCAGGATTCGTAGTGCACTGGTCCCCCTCACATGCCAGGACACCAACCGGGCACCCTAGGGAGCACTTTTAAAAATAGGAAAAAACATTCAATTTCCTCCCAGGTGCATAGCTCCTTTACCTTGGGTGCTGAGACCCCCAAATCCCCCCCAAAACCCACTCCCCACAACTCAACACCATTACCATAGCACTTAATGGTGAAGGGGGGCACCTACATGTGGGTACAGTGGGTTTTTTTTTGGGGGGGGGGGGTTAGAGGGCTCCCATTTACCACCACAAGTGGTACAGGTAGGGGGGATGGGCCTGGGTCCGACTGCCTGAAGTGTACTGCATTACCCACTAAAACTGCTCCAGGGACAGGACTTGTTGCTGCTGTATAACCCTGGCACAGCAGTTCACACCTTAAGACTAATCTCGCTGAAAACGTCCTTTATTTCAATAACCAGGTTTACTCACAGTTAACTGCAGATCAGAGGTTGTGCCCCACTGGCAACGAGTCTCCCTGGTACTGAGATTAGCAGTAGGTCAGAGCTGACAGAATGCTGTACAATGCCCTCTTTCAGCAACATTCAAGGTAAGAACTAAGTTCTGTAACGTGGTTAACACACGAAAGGGATCTAAAATGGACTTAACAAAATGGCCACTACCTCGTGGACTACCGGAAACAAAACAGGGCACACTCTGACCCAGTAAGCAGAGGGAAAAGCACCATGGGAGAAGAGCCTACCAACTACCAACATCTTGAGACTGTAACACAAGCTAATGAAATCACGGAGCCCAATACCCTACACCCACCACAATGCAATGCTGATGTGACCCTGTACTGCACCCGAGAGCTACATCTGACCAGGGAAAGGCTGTGACAGGATCGAACACATTCTGTTGTCATGGAGGTGGGTACGGAATTTGAGGGTGGCATACAGGCTGGGGAAATAAGGTGTCAGGTTCTCAGGTTCAGAGCCCGCGGGGCTCAACGTGAGCCCTTGGGCTGCTGACAAGGAGCGACAGCAGCAGGCAAAACCCACCAACCAACACTGGGTAAACACACCGGCAGGGGACTGCAAGCACTGCCCAGCGAACCGGAACACATGGACTGGAATCCCCCGGACTGGAGGACACAGGACTGGAACACTGGACTGCAATCCCCCGGATCGGAACACACACCGGACCGGAACACACTGGACTGGAGCACACCCGACTGGAACACACCACCGGACAGGAACACACTGGACTGGAGCACACTGGACTGGTCCCCCGGACTGGAGGACACAGGACTGGAACACACTGGACTGGTCCACACAGCTCACCTGCACTTAGCTACTAAGCCCCCCAGAAGTTGAGCTCCTGGGTTCGAGTAGCCGACAGGCCTTACTGGATACCGGATATGACATAGGGACCAGGACTGGAAACAGAAGTGCTCCTAAACCTAAACTGATCTACGTGCTCCCAATCCCTAAACCAGCAGGAGTGCTCCCTAACAGTAAACTGCCTTCCTAAGCCCCTGATGGCGAACCTATGACACGCGTGTCAGCACTGACACGCGTAGCCATTTTCGATGACACGCGGCGCCGCTGCAGTGTGGCCCGCCCCTCCCTCCTCGCTCCTTCCTTCCGTGTCCTGACGTAATGTCCGCGAGGGCGGAGCACAGAAGGAAGGAGGAGAGGTCTGCCTTGCTGCTGCTTGCTGCAACGTGAAAGGAGGCTTTAAGGTTAGTTCCGGGCCCGGTAGCGGGTGGGAGGGGGGGGGGCCCGGCGACTCGGGTGGGCAGCGATCTCGGGTAGGGGGGGCCCGGGGGCGGTCCTAGTAGCAGTGATTTTTCTTGAAGTGACACACCACCCGAGTTATGCTCGGTTTTATGGTGAATTTTGACACACCAAGCTCAAAAGGTTGCCCATCACTGTCCTAAGCCCTATACTAAACAGGAGCTCCTAAGCCTGCTCAAGAAAGGGACTTCCTAAGCCCTAAACTACAGAGCAGGGAACTAAACACAAAGCTAACACAGGTGTACTAAGCACCAAGCTACAAGCAGAGCTCTACACTAATATGCTAAACACAAAACTAACAAGCTACCTAAGCACTGCTCTAGCAAGCTAGATACACTAACAAGGTGCTTCCCCAGCACTACTCTGGCAAGCAACCAGAAGAGCTCCTCGCACTAAAAGGGAAGACAGGGAGCCACAAGGAAAAGAAGGGAAGCTAACACATAAGCCAAAAGTGCTTCTAAAGCACCAAACACCAACAGCCAAAGACTGCAATGCTCCCAATAGCACAAATCCAGAAGTACTTCTAACAGCAAACTCTGCAGTGTTCCTAACAACACCAACCCTGAAGTACTTCTATCAACAAACAGAGCTTCCAAAGCCCTACACACAGCAATGCTTCCAAAACCAAGAGGGAAAGCAGGGGAACCATAAGGGAAAAGCAGGGAAAGCTAAACACATAGTCACCAGTTGCACACTGCACTAACACTAACCTGGACCTTAGCAAAGCCAGCAGGGAAACTAGGACACAACGTCAGAAGTGCACCACTGCACCACCCTACCTAAAGCAAACACCACTGTTGCAAAGGCCCTGAAGGAACAACACCAGGGTTGCCAGGTGGAACAATTTTTTTCTAGCCCAATCCAGCCCAAAACCCGCCCAACACAAACCCCGCCCCTGACACCCCCACCCCCGCTGTTCATCACCCCCGCCCCCGCGTCACCGGCCCCCTGCCCCCCGCCAATCACCGGCCCCGCCTCCCACGTCACCGGCCCCCGCCTCCCCCCGGTCATCGGCCCGCCTCCCATCATCAGCCCCCCTCCCCGTCATCGGCCCCGTCTCCCCACGCCATCGGCCCCGCCTCCACGTCATCGGCCCCGCCCTCCCTACGTTCACTCCGGCCCGCCCAAAACGTCACATAACCCCGCCCAAACAACGTCACTAACCCCGCCCCCCCCGCGGCCGAAAAAAAGGCAAAAAAGCCGCCCGAAAAACCGCACAGAAAACCCAAAAGCCGCCCAAAACACGCAACCCGCCGCGGCAAAAATTTTCCCGCGGCGGGTCGCGGGAAAAAGACCGCCCAATTGGGCGGTAAAACCGCCCACCTGGCAACACTGAACAACACCACTTACTTATCAAGGCCCCCCTCCCTGATGATGTCACACTCCCTAGACCTAGGCAAAAGCACAAGACCCAGAGAGAGGGCCCAACCCACACCAATGCAAAACCGTTGATAACACTTGAAGCCAGTACACCCAAGAGAGTTAGAGCAACTCATGACTACCCACACAGGTGCAGTATAGTGAAACAATTAGAGCCCTGCTGCTGGAAGCTGCCCAGCACGAGAGACAGAGCCAGCTCAGAAAGGGACAGAGAAAAGAAACAGAAGCCAGCTAAGAAGCTGACCCCAGGAAAGAGGTAAGTTTGAGAGGGGTTCAGACCCAATCCTAACATAAGGTTTTGCAAGTGGGTTTTTTTGGTGGAGGGGGTTAGTGACCACTGGGGGAGTCAGGGGAGTTGATTCCCGATTCCCTCCGGTGGTCATCTGGTCATTTAGGGCACTTTTTAGGGACCGTTCGTGAGAAAAAAGGGTCCAAAAAAAGGGTCCTAAATTCTCGCTAAATGCCTTTCTTTTTTCCATTATCGGCAGAGTGCGCCCATCTCTGCTCAGACGATAACCACGCCCCAGTCCCGCCTCCGACACGCCCCCGTCAACTTTATTCGTTCCCACAACAGAGTGCAGTTGAAGACGACCAAAATCGGCTTTCGATTATACCGATTTGGCCACCCACTGGAAACGGACGCCCATCTCCCGAACATGGGCGTTTTTCTCCTTTTGAAAATAAGCAGGACTGTCTCCCACTATACACCACTACAATAGCCCTTATGGGTGAAGGGGGGCACCTATATGTGGGTATAAGTAGGGTTGTGGTGAGTTTGGAAGGGGTCATAGTTTCCACCACAAGTGTGACAGGTAGAGGGAGATAGGGACCTGGGTCCCCCACTCCATAATGCACTGCACCGACCACTACACTATTCCAGGGACCTACATGCTGCCTAATAGACCTAACTTTAACATCTGAGGCTGTCATAGAGGCTGTTAAGTCGTCTTTTTATTCACATTTTTAGGGGGTAGTAGAGGGTCGGTGACTACTGGGGGGATATTGGGGGGTTACCCCCGATTCCCTCCAGTGCTCAACTGGTCATTTTGTGTCTTATTCATTCTGAAAACAGGTCTACACCAAAACGTCTTAGTTTTAGTCCTGGACATTTTTGTTTTGTTCCGTTATGGCTGTTAAATGCCCAAGTGTCGGGCACGCCCTAATCTCGCCTTTGAAATGCATCTCGATATGCCCCCTTGTGATTAGGACACACTGCAAACAAACTGCATAGACAAACGTCTGCAAAATAGGTTTCAAATATATCAAGTTGGACGTTTTGAGAAGAAAAGACGTCCGAATAGTGCTTAATGACACTTTTTGGCCATTTTTCTCTTTCAAAAATGAGCCCCATTGTAACCTATAGAATTTTGTAAGTCTAAGTGCTTTGAAAATGAGCCCCATAATGTCACTAATAAAGTAGCCCAAGTCTATTCTCCATAGGTAAGAGATTCTCTGGGTGATTCTAAAGAATCTGCAGTTATATTTCTCACAGTAGTTCCAACACCCCGCCTAAGCAAGGGTAAATAGTAAGCTTGAAGACCAACCAACATAGTTTCTTCTGGTAGTAGTAAATTTTCCATAGAATATCTTTTTAATATAACTTTAGGTGAAATATTCTTTTCTCTAGGAAAAAATCTTAAATTTGCACTTCTGGTTAAATTGTTCATGTTTTCCAATTCTTGCTGTACCCCAGTCATGTCAGCTATCAAATTAGTTTGCAAAGCTTGCACTTGAAACAGTCTGAACTGTTAAATCCAAATCCACAATTTCCCCTCGATTCTATATATAGTGTCCAAATTTGGGTGCGCTCATTAATTCGTTAACCAGCTATTAGCTATTAATAATTAGGCACCAACAGCCAGTTACTGATGTTAATTGTCTATCATTAAAATTTGTATGCACATCTGGCTGCGTGCTATTCTATAAGGCAGGGTGCCTAACCCCCACCCCCCCCCCCCCCCCTGGATTCTGTATATCATGCCTAGCGTTACGTGCCAAAATCCAAGCACATTCCGTAACCAGGGCCGCCGAGAGACTGGGCCTGGGGCAAGGCCGCCCCCGAGGTCGCCGCCTCCGCTCCCCCTCCACCCCCCTCCCGAGGTCACCGCCGCTGCTCCCCCCTCCACCCCGCCCCCCCCCTTCCGTAACAGCTATTAATAATTAGGCACCAACAGCCAGTTACTGATGTTAATTGTCTATCATTAAAATTTGCATGCACATCTGGCTTGCATGCTATTCTATAAGGCAGGGTGCCTAACTCCCACCCCCCCCCCCCCCCGGATTCTGTATATCATGCCTAGCGTTATGTGCCAAAATCCAAGCACATTCCGTAACCAGGGCCGCCGAGAGACTGGGCCTGGGGCAAGGCCGCCCCCGAGGTCGCCGCCTCCGCTCCCCCTCCACACCCCCTCCAAGGTCACCGTCGCTGCTCCCCCCTCCACCCGCCCCCCCTCCCGTACGCCACCAGCCCCCTGCATTGAAATCACAGCGCCTCTCACCTCCGTGTAAAAGCGCTGCAGGCAGCAGATCGCCTCCCTTCGGCCTCCTTCCCTCCTTGTGTCCCGCCCTCGCGGAAGTTACGTCAGATGAGGGCGGGACACAGGGAGGGAAGGAGGGCCGAAGGGAGGCGATCTGCTGCCCTGCTGCCTGCAGCACTTTCACACGGAGGTCAGAGGCGCTGTAATTTCAATACAGGGGGCCCGGCCCGGTGGTGGGACTGCAGCGCCAGGCCCCCTCTTGGAGGCCCGGGGAATTTTGTCCCCTCCTGCTCCCCCTCTCAGCAGCTATGTCTGCAACAACGTGTGTGACTTAATTGGCTTAACAAGCCAACCAGCGTTTTAAACAAGCACTAATTGGCAATGATTAGAATTTATGAGCACAACTCCAGAAGTACATAAGTATTGCCATACTGGGAAAGACCAAAGATCCATCAGACCAGTATCCTGTTTCCAACAGTAGCCAATCCAGGTCACAAATACCCCGGCAAGATTCCAAAAAAGTAACAAAATATTCTATACTGCTTATCCCAGAAACAGTGGATCTTCCCCAAGTCCATTTAATAATGCATTTTTATTTAGGAAGCCATCCAAACCTTTTTTTAAACTCCGCTAAGCTAACCGCCTTTACCACATTCTCTGGCAATGAATTCCAGAGTTTAATTGCACATTGAGTGAAGAAAGTTTTCTCTGATTCGTTTTAAATTTACTACATTGTAGCTTCATGCATGCCCGTAGTCCTAGCATTTTTGGAAAGCGTAAACAGACGCTTCACATCTACCCGTTCCACACCACTCATTATTTTATAGACCTCTATCATATCTCCCCTAAGCCGCCTTTTCTCCAAGCTGAAGAGCCCTAGCTGCTTTAGCCTTTCCTCATAGGGAAGTCGTCCCATTCCCTTTATCATTTTTGTCGCCCTTCTCTGCACCTTTTCTAATTCCACTATATCTTTTTTGAGATACGGCGACCAGAATTGAACACAATATTCGAGTTGCAGTTGCACCATGGAGCAATACAAAGGCATTAAAACATCCTCATTTTTGTTTTCCATTCCTTTCCTAATAATACCTAACATTCTATTTGCTTTCTTAGCCGCAGCAGCACACTCAGCAGAAGGTTTCAACTTATCATCAACGACGACACCTAGATCCCTTTCTTGGCCTGTGACTCCTAACATGGAACCTTGCATGACGTAGCTATAATTCGGGTTCCTCTTTCCCGCATGCATCACTTTGCACTTGCTCACATTAAACGTCATCTGCCATTTAGACGCCCAGTCTCCCAGTCTCATAAGGTCCTCTTGTAATTTTTCACCAATCCTCTCTAAGCATATTTTGTAATGCACTGCGCCTAAATTTTAATGTGTGCAGGCAAAAGGGGCGTGGTTATAGGCAGGGAAATGAGCATTTCGTAGGCGTTCCAAAATGTATGCGTTTTGTTATAGAATATGCCTCTGTTCCTAAATCTACAAGCCAGGATTTGCGCACGTTTTCATTGGTGTAAATGGATGTACATAGTTGTAGGCACTGGGATATTGACTAAGCATATTCTCCTATACAGCGCCTAAACCTAGGTGCCGCTTCTAGAATACGCTTAGGCGGAAATGTTTTTCTGCGCGGATTTTCTAGGCGCCATATATAGAATCTGCCCCATAGGTGTATCCTATTTAGGTTTGAGCATTTATGCCTGCCAAAGTGCTACTGTAAGTGCTAGCACTTTATATTACATGCGTAAAACTGTGACGTAGCCACAGGTGGGCCTGGGTGGGCCGGGGCCCACTCATTTAGTGCTCAGGCCCACCCAGCAGTAGCACACTTTTTTAGCGGTAGCTGATGGGGATCTCAAGCTCGGCCAGCTGAAGACTGCCCCCTGATGGTAACAAAAACGCTACTCTCCACAATACTGGCACCTGCACACACTCAGTTTTCAGCGCATGCCTGCTGCATACTGCCAAGGTGGAAAGAAGCATTTTCCCGCCAGCTGAAATATTTTTTTTGTGGTGGTTGGAAGGGGGAGAACACTTGGTGCCCATCCACTTCTTGCCTAGGCCCACCCAAAATTTGTTACCTGGCTACGCCCCGGCATAAAATGTGGACTTATGCTAGTAGTCTATAATGTCACTACAAGAAACTTAACAAGCAACCATTAATTTGCTATGAAAAAATGCAAGGAGGAAAAAACTTCAGTGGCTCGGGTCACGTCTATGCTGTAACTTGGACTAATGACCCGCCTACTTCTTCATTATATTTTTTTCTCTTTTAAAACGTCCTCCAGTGTTTCAAATTTCTTAGGTACTTATCTGAAGGATACCGCTTCACTCTACATAGGGTTACCAGCAAAAGGAGGACAGATTGAGCCAGTCTGGGTTTTACTTCCATTGCTCTCACTGAAAGCAAAACCCGGACTGGATCATGTGTCCTCCTTTTTTCTGGAGCCATATGGTAACCCTAGCTTACAGCACAGCTGTTCAATCCAGCTTCGTCAGGGGCATTTTATTATTGCAGCATTAGCATCCGTCCTTCTGTATATGGATTATCTACATATACAGAAGGATATTTTCAGAAAAACAAGTAAAGCCAGTGAAAATAGTTGTATTCTATAATGGCAATTTCATGCATAATTGCTGTTACAGAATTCACACTTAGCACCCCCCCACCACACACACACACACACCTGTAGAGAATACACCCCCCCCCCCCATACTCAACTCCCAATAACAGTGGATGAATACAGATGTTAAAAAGAGCTGCCAGCAGTGCACATTTTTCTGTTTCTTCGAACACACAGAGGGAGAGCATGACCTACTGACTCAGGAAGTCTATACCAAGGGTTTGGCATAGAAAGAAGGAAGGGAGTCTGGAGCTGGCAGTGGAGGAGAAGGGTACAGATAAGAGAATGACTTAACTAATGAATGTAGTTCCCAGGGAAGGGTGTAGAGAGAAATAAAAGGGCAGAGGTATGGAGCAGCTGCAGAATGAATGCACTGGCAGAGGGAGTTAATGAAGTGATTAGAGGAGAGAGGGGTTATTATAATTTATTTATTTGGATTTTGCTCACACCTTTTTCAATAGTAGCTCAAGGTAAGTTACAGTCAGTACACTGGGTATTTTCCCTGTCCCTGGAGGGCTCACAATCTGACGGCCCTTTACTAAGCTGTGTAAGCGTCGAAATGCGCCCAAAGCGCACCAAAATGGAGTTACCACCCGGCTACTGCGTGGCTCTTGCGGTAATTTCATTTTGGCACGCATCCAATACGCACGTCTGAAAAATAATTTTTATTTTCAGACGCATGTATTGGACGTGCGCCAATTGGCATTTGACGCGCGTAGGTCATTACCGCCCACTTACTGCATGAGACTTTATCGTTAGGTTAATGGCTGGCAGTAAGGTCTCAGACACAAAATGGACGCGTGACAATTTTCATTTTGCCGCACGTCCATTTTCGGCAAAAATTTTAAAAAGGCTTTTACAGGTGCGCTGAAAAATGGATCTGTGTGCACCCAAAACCCACACCTACACTACCACAGGCCTTTTTTCAGCGCATCTTAGTAAAAGGACCCCTAAGTTTGTACCTGAGGCAACGGAGGGTTAAGTGACTTGTCCAAGATCACAAAGAGCAGCAGTGGGATTTGAACCCAGCACTTCTGGATGTCAAGACCAAATGCTCTAACCACTAGGCTACTCTTCCACTCCACTTAAGGAAGCATAACGGAAGGTAAGTCGTGCAGCAGGCTCCACAAGGATATATCTTGGAATTCTATATATATTGTTCCTTAAGCTCTGCACAGAAATCGAAGCGTATTCTATAACAATGCATGTAACTTAATTGTTTAACTAGCTAATGAGCACTGTTAATTGGATGTTAACAGGCAATTATCAGCTCTAATTGGCATTAAGATTTACACACACAACTCGCTAAGCATATTCTGTAACGTGGTGCCCATAAATTCTAAGTCGTCTATCTGGAAAAGGGGCGTGGCCAGGGGCGGGGTGTAAGCGTTTCTAAAATCTATGCACATTGTTATAGAATACACCCGTTCTGCAGCTAATTTAGGTGTCAGGATTTACGCCAAGCAAAACGTGGTGTAAATGGCCACAACTAGATTTGGTCGTGTGAAGAGGTGCTCGGTATAATTCTATATACCGCGCTGAAATTTAAGCCTATTCTTTACAGAATATGCTTAGGTGTATTTTTTTTTTCACGCAGAATTTTCAGGCGCCATATACAGAATCTAGCCCTTAATGGGAAGAAGGAAGCAATCCAGTGCATTAGCAAATTGCATTTTACTAGTGACAACAAGGAAGCAATAATGGTCCATCAAACTACAAGACATGAACAAGTGCCATCACAGCAGCTCGGCATCTGTCAAAACGTATCCAAAGACATTTCCTTATTTCAGCTACCTTTGTTCACCTTCACTAACTGACAGCTGTCTTACCCATGAATGCACAGAATTGGCAGTGTCTTTCCTTATATACAGCACCCCTGAAATACTCTCACAGCCTTGCGTCTCGCATCTGCCCCTCAATATTTCGATCAAGTGGAGGAGCAAACCCCTGGGAGGTGTGAGTAAGCCCTATGAAATTAGAAAATGTCTGTAGCCAGGCGTTTTGAAAATGGTCTTATATTATCAATTTTCTGGTCATTAATTCTGATGCTGTTCCCAGAAAGATATTGCTGTAGCTGGGCAGGATGGCAATCCTAAAGGTGTAAAATGCTTGGAAACACAAAAGCAATTAAATGAGACAGTGATTTTTCTTTTCCCTTACATTAAGCTGAAAGGAATAAATACAAGGGTCAGTCTTCAAAAGCACTTATGCAGATAAATCATCTGTTTATCTTTATGTGACCCTGTGATTTTTATGGAAACCCTACGGAAAGACAACTAGTTACTTGGCCGTGCATCATAAAATGAAGACTCTAAGAACATCATGAGATGGAATTGTTACTTCACCTGCTGCTGACACTTTCAGCAGTGAAATTCTCCTGCTTCAGAAAGGAAGCGGGTGCCTCACTTAAGCAAGGCTGGCCCAACTGTCAGTTAAGCCAGGCAGTTGCCTAGGTCAGCAGCTTCTGGGGTGGGGTGGAGGTCAGCAAAGAGCAGCTGCAGTCAAAACAAAAGAATACATCCTACCAACAACACAAAGAAACAACAGGAGGTACTTATAGCAGATAGAGGGTGGCGCGCCGTAGGAAACTCACAGGAAAGCTACAGGAAATTTTAAGGCCCCCTCCAAAATGGCTGGCGGGGATGCCCATGCCGCACCAGCTGAAGAGATCCACTGCCAGAGCTCCTCCTCCATGCTATCTGAGAGCAGAGGAAGTCGTCGGCGTGCTTCAGCGCATCCTCAGTTCATGAACTGAGCATGTGCAGGAGTGCAAGCGTTAGCGGCTGAAGCACACCTCCCAACTTTCTCACTGCTCAGGCAGCACGGAGACAGCAGATCTCTTCAGCTGGCAGGGCTTGAGCACCCCTACCAGCTAAGGCAGAACTCAACGTGCATCGGCATGGCACTGAGCAGTGGGGGAGAAGAGCTGAGAGGAAATATGTGGCCTAGGGGGCGCTGTGAAAAAATTACTAGACACTGAGGGCCCTGTTTACTAAGCTGCGCTACAAGCGCGTTAGTGCTTTTAGCACGCGTTAACCATTAGTGCGTGCTGTGTAGGCGCCCACAATATTCCAATGGGCGCCTACACAGTTTGTGCATGCTAATTTTGTGAACACGCTAAAAACGCTTGTGCACCTTAGTAAACAGGGCCCTAAGGGTGCTGTCTACCAAGAAAGTTTGAGAACCTCTGGACTAGACAGGTCTGGATGAGCTGGAGTGGTCTTCAACAGCAACTCTAATGGTGGGGAATAAGACTAGTGCCAGGCAGACTTATGGTCTGTTTCCCGAAAATGGCAAGGACAGATCAAGATCTCATACCATATGCCATCTATTTATCTTGTTGGACAGACTGAATGGACTGTGCAAGTCTTTATCTGCCTTCATCTACTATGTTACTATCTATCTGATTGACAGCAAAATGATTTTTCACCAGCCAGAAATGGCCGCTGACCAGTTAAATAGCTTGTTTGGGCTATCGCTGCTGAAAATTAGCGGTTAGCGTCTAAATGAAAAGTGACTATTTCGGGGGTGTTCCGGAGGCAGAGTGGCCGATTAAGTGTCAATATACAGCACATAACTGGCCACCTATCTTTATGTGGCAACCCATGGTCTGTTAAGTTCTGAATATCGACTTAACCAGATATTCAACGGAGAAGCCCGGTCATGGCCTGGCATTGAATATCTGAGAATAACGACGGCGGCAGTCAGCAAAGCGCCATATGTTATTAGACCATTTACTCAGATTATTCTGGGAAGGATGGTGTTGGGGTGATTGTGATTATTGAGAGGTCAAGGGACCTAAAGGTTTGGGAGGGGCTGAAGGTTTGCTAGGACACCTAATACCCTTGCATCGGTCTTGCAGTTAAGTAAGATACACTTGTATTTAGTACATGCCCTGGGAATTACAGTGAAGGACCAAACCATCAGCTCGAAGTGCAGGCTGGGGAGGAGGGAGGTAAGGGAGGAAGGACACTGCCCAAAAAGAGTGATTTTTAAACATAACTTTTGTGACCTCCCCCAACAGCAGTTTGGATAGAAGCAGTTGAAAAGAAGGCACAGGAGCCAGAGTTAGCCTCATGGTATTCTGGAACAGAAGCCAGAGTAAATGCAAAGAAAAAAGGTTAAGAATGTATTTCTTTAAAAACCCTGCCCGGAAGGAACGCTCCTATGTTTTGCTTTTGAAAATTTAGGGGAAATTCTATAAACTTTGAGGTTGATATTCAATGCAATTTAAGCGGGCTGGAAAGGCTCTGGCCCCCTTAAATCGCCTGTCCTTGCCCAACCATCGATATTGAGCAGCACTAAACCAGGCAGTGCAACCGAATATCGCCTCTGACCAGCCCAATCAGGGTGTGAGTTTTATAATCAGCTGTGACCCATTTAAAACAGAGCGGCTGTGAAGGATGCCGCAGCCATTTTTTCTCTTTGTATGAAGGAACATACACAGTAATGGTAGGACCCAAAAAAAGGTTTTGATAATGATATGCTCTGATGGACAATTGTTCTCTTCAGCATGCCTCTTCCCTGCAGAAGAATTTTCGAAACCTGGCCAAGTCGGCAGAGGTTGGAGCTGGGAGGAAAAGTGCTGCTGTAACGCGTTGAAAAGCTAAGTCTTAGTGGATAAACTATAATGAAATATGGACTTCAGAAGCATATTGGTGCTATAGTTATGAGAAGTTATAAAGAAATTGTGAAAAGAAATATAAATAAGAACGTTTTTTGTAGAAAAATAAAAAATCACGGGTTGATCAATGATGATGCAAGCAACACCAAAAAAAACTATTGAGGCTTAGTCCCTGGATGGTGGAAGTACTTGAAACTCTGAAAATCCCCGTTTGATAGTAGTTGATTATGAATTAGCTCATTGTGGGAATACCTTGTGAAATTGTGAAAGGAAAGAGTGTTTGGGATAATTTGGGTACATATATTAAATGTATGCATGGCTAGTGGTGATGCCCCCCCACAAATTTAAATGTTTTCCTGCTAAGTCGTGTGCTTGCATTTCTTTAAGATGCTCCCCATAGTGACCCTCACCTTCTGGGATGGCCTTAGTTTGGAAGAGTATCACTCATGAGTGTATCATACATGGAATGGGTTCTGAATGGTTCCTACATAGGAGAAATGTCATACGGACCAAACAATTCAGTGTGAATTTGTGACTCACCCTAACATGGCTACTTACAGAATTTCAGGGGATCTGTGGGTGAACTGGTCAGAAGGAATTTCAAATAATCTAACAGGGCACTTTTAATTGTTACAGGGTGGGTATCACAGGTACTTATAGGGGACAGTCCTTTAAAGAGCACTAAAATGATAAGTGCCAAAAATCTGTGTGTTAATAACATAGTATTTCATAATGCCATCTGGATGTCATGCAACATGGAGGGGCATAATTGAACGGCGCCAGCCAAATAGCTGGCCGGCGCCGTAAAGGGGCGAAGCGAACCGCATTATCAAAAAAGATGGCCGGCCATCTTTTCCTTTGATAATACGGTTGGCGCCGGCTAAATCTCAACATTTAGGTCAAATGTTTAGATCGCTGGGTTTAGAGATGGCTGGCTTCGGTTTTCAGCCATAATGGAAACCGGGCCCGGCCATCTCAAACCCAGCAAAATGCAAGCCTTTTGGTCATGGGAGGAGCAAGCATTTGTAGTGCACTGGTCCCCCTGCATGCACACCAACCGGGCACCCTAGGGGGAACTTCTAAAAATTAAAAAATAAAAAGCTCACAGGTGCATAGCTCCCTTACCTTGGGTACTAAGCCCCCCAAATCCCCCCTAAAACCCACTCCCCACAACTCAACACCATTACCATAGCCCTAAAGGGTGAAGGGAGGCACCTACATGTGGGTAAAATTGGTTTGGGGGGGGTTTGGAGGGCTCAACATTTACCACCATAAGTATAACATGTAGGGGGGATGGGCCTGGGTCCACCTGCCTGAAGTGCACTGCACCCACTACATACTGCTCCAGGGACCTGCATACTGCTGTCAGGGAGCTGGGTATGACATTTGAGGCTGGCATAGAGGCTGTCAAAAATGTTTAAAATTTTTTGGGGGTGGGAGGGGTTGGTGACCAATGGGGGAAAGGGGAGGTCATCCCCATTTCCCTCCGGTGGTCATCTGGTCAATTGGGGCACTTTTTTGCCACTTGGTCCTAAACATATACGGACCAAGTGAATCCAGCAAAATGCTCGTCTGAGCCGGCCATCTTTTTCCATTATGAGATGAAGCCGGCCATCTCGTAACCACGCCCCCTCCCCGTCCCGCCTTATGTACCCTGCCTTGAAGGTTGTCTGGCTCCGCGACGGAAAGCAGTTTGCACCGGCAAAAATCGGCTTTCGATTATACCAATTTGGCCGGGATCAGGAGATCGCCGGTCATCTCCCGATTTGTGTCGGAAGATGGCCGACAATCTCTTTCGAAAATGAGCTGGATAGTGTGTTAGCCCCAATATTCATTGGCTGTCCGGCTAAGTTATAGTGGCTAAAGATACACCTGCTGTTTATGTGGGTCTATCTGGCCACTAAACTTAGCCGGACAGCCAATGAATATTGGCGCTAGCAACATGCTATGACGTGCACATAGCCGGTGACCAGGCTAGCCGCTAACTGCCGGATTCTATATAGCACGCCTAGCATTCCGTTCTGAAATCCAAGTGAAGCAATAATGAGCACTAATTGCAAATAATTAGAATTTACATGCACAACTCGCTATGCATATTCTGTAATAAAGTGCGCCTAAATTCTAACGCGCGCAGTTCATAAGGGGCACGGTTATGGGAGGGGATATGGGTATTTCGGGGCTTTCCAAAATTTATGCACGTAGTTATAGAATATGGCCCAGTACACTCAAGGATTCACGCCACGTTTCCCCTGGTGTAAATGGAGGTTCATAGTTTTAGGCGCTGGGATATCAACTAAGCGTATTCTATATACCGTACCTAAATCTAGGTGTCGCTTAATACGCTTAGCCGCAAATGTTTACTGCACAGATTTTTTAGGAGCCTTATATAGAATCTGGCCCTAAGTGCTAATATTCAGCCAAGATAGCCGGCTAACTCACGCTTAGCTATTTAACCATCCGGGAGCCATTTCTGCCCGGATAAATTGCACTGAATATGAGCAGACCAGCAACTTAGGTGCTACTTTATAGAACAGTACCTAAGTCCATTTACGAGTAACTGCTATTTACCCCCTATAGAATTAGGGGGATAATGTGTACTGAAGATGTATTCTGATGTATGTTTGGACTGATTTTTGCACACAGTCACGGTCACATAAAACTACACCACAGCTGCACCGAATTATGATCTAAGATATATATATTTTTAATAAACATCATGGACAAACTGAGTACTGTGACTTATTAAGTATTATTACAAAAGCGTGTAGGGAATTTCAAACCACCACCCACTGGGATCTCATGTAGAGAACAAATAACTCTGAATATTTAAAGCCACTTGAATAAGGAGCAGCAAAGCGGTTCAATGCAACTGCACTGTTGCAAGGAGAGCCTTGGGTTCAATCCCCTGTTCTTGTCCTCTTCACCCTAGGCCAGCTGGGGCTGGGGATGTTACAGAGACAGTGTTCACAACAGTGTTCACAGCCTCTAGGATGGAGGAAGTCACAACAGAAAAGCCTAGTGGTTGGATTCAAGGCCCATGATCAGAAGATTCTGGAAGGTGCCCTTGTGGTGCATGACTCTCAACCGTGGACTATCAGCACAGTGACTACATGAAAGTAAGTTGAGAGGGGATATAAAATGAGGGGAAAATCCCCAGGTAATTGTAAACGAAAGCGCATGGCACTAGGATCTGAGCCCTGGTTCATCCACGTGCAGGTGTAGGTTAGCGGGCTGAAAACTAGTGAAAACCACAAATCCCACTGCGTCTCCTTGTGATCTTGGGCAAGTCACTTAACCTTCCACTGTCTCAGGAATCAACTTTAGGGGCCCTTTTACTAAGCTGCATTAGGGCTAGCGTGTGCCTATCACAGCAAAATGGCCTTACATAGGATGCACTTAAGTGTGCCCTGTGTTAGTTTCGCTATCTGCGCACTAAGCACGCAGTATTTATTTATGTTTTTTGGAAGGAGGAACATCAGGGGTGGAGAGTGAGCTCAGAAATGATAACCAGCTAGCGCTCTGACATTACCACATGCTAACCAGTAAATGTGGACTTAACGTGGGAGCCCTTACCGCCTCATAATCAGCACATGGCCAGAAATGAAACAAATAGAAAACAAAAAGGCTATTTTATGGCTGAGCTAGAAATAGGCTTAAGGGGTGGGGGGGGGGGGGAATTCTATATATATGGCACCTAAAAAATTCACACGGAAAACACTTCCGCCTAAGTGTATTCTATAAGTAGTGCCTAGGTTTAAGCGTGGAATATAGAATATACTTAGTTGACACTCTAGCGCCTAAATTTATACGCCTCCATTTACACCAACAAAAACATGGGAGTAAATCCCAGCATGTAGATCTAGGCACAAAGAGCCATATTCTATAAATGTTTGCGTATATTTTGGAATGCCTACAAAACGCCCATTTCCTCGCCTATAACCACTCCCCTTTTTGCCTGCACACATTAAAATTTAGGCACTGTGCATTACAGAACACACGTCATGATTTGCGTGCGTAAATTTTAATTATTGTCAATTAGTGCTTATTATTGTTTATTAAGTGCTCTTAACAACACTGGCTGGCTTAATTAGCCAATTAAGTTATGTGCGTTGTTATAGAATACGTTTGGATTTGAGCGTGGAACAAAAGTGTGCTATTAGCATGCAGAAAGGACCCATGTAAGGGCCTGCTAAGCCCATTTCTTTGTACAGCTTAGTAAAAAGGCCCCATAGATTATGAGCCTTCTGGGGACAGGCTCTTCTACCTGAATTTAACTTGCTTTGAGCTACTGAGAAAGGTGTGAGCTCAGTCCAAATCCAAACTGATTTGTGAGTCCAAAGAAACAGAAAAATCTGCCAGGTTAAATAAAACATTTTAGTAAAATTTTAGAAATATTTATTTATTTGCAATATTTGTATCCCACATTTCCCCACATATTAGGAGGCTCAATGTGGCTTACAAAATACCGCAATGGTGAACTCCAAGTACGGTAGGTATTAAACACATACAATTAGAAAAAGGGTCAGATAAGTAGCGGTAAATGGGTACAATAAGGGACAAGGAAATAAGAAATAAAAATGTCCACTGTAATGTATGTGATTACAATATGATTACAAAAGTACTTTACCTGCTGGAATCAGTTTTTTTAAAGACCCTGTTTACTAAGCTGTGCTATAGGCACAATAACTTTTTAGCAAGCGCTAAAATATAGCGTGCGCTACTGCTAGAGTCTTCAGTGTTAGTGCGCGCTAATTTTTAGCGTGCTAAAAGGTTTGCGTGCCTACAGTACGGCTTAGTAAACAGGGCCCTAATTGTTTAAAATCTGAATTATTTCCCTTTTCTAAGGAAAGACATTTTTTTTCTGCCAGGTTTAACTAGTTGGAAAAATTAGTGAACTCACAAAATTCAACACATGAGCAAGTGGAAAAGAAGCCTGATGTTACAGTGCAAGGCTCTGAAGGACCACCTTTCCTAACTCCAGATTCGGAATTAAAATTCTATTTTCAAATATTAAAAATGGCATTATTTTCTCTTCATTAAATATATATCATTAGTTTAAATCTTTTTTTTATTGAAAGTTCAACTAACAGACAGGAAATCGTCAATGGAACGATAACAACTTAATAACAATACAATCTCCGAACTACACCTCTCACCCTTCCCCCCCCCCCCCCCCCCCAAATGCCCCAAACCACCAAAACCATGGACAGTAGAGGAGATGGAGTTCTAAACTGAACATGCACGTTTGAACCAAATATAGAAAGAGAGAACTATAAATCTAACATCCAAAATACAAAGAACACAAGTCCATAGAGAGCTTGGATTCATACCCACAGAAGGATCAATAAAGGTCAGAAACATTCAAACAGGAATACCCCAACCCTTCCCATCCCTAAACATATATTATTATAAATGGTAGGCTTTAGTTAAATGCAGTAACGCTGAAAGTACTGAACTTCCAAAGCAAAAAGGTAATTTTAGCTTTAATGCTGCCTTTTTACTTCCTAACATTATCTATATATCAGTCAAACTTCAAGACAGCTGTGTTTCAGCAGAACCGATCTGTGGCTTGCATGCTAAACTTGCAATAATTACAACGCACAGCACATCTGCACGCCCTGTTTGGGTTTCTGTTCATTATCGGCACTCTAGCTCATTCCCATCACATGAGCCCGTGTCTTCACAACTCCAGGAACCACTTTTCCCCCTTATCCATTATAGTTAAGGCTTCTGGCATTAGAAGCTAGATTCTATAAATGGTGTCGAAATAAAATGCTGAGCACTATTCTCTAAGTCGCGCCTAAAGTTAGGCATGGTTTACAGAACAGTGCTTAAGTCCTGGGGTTGTGCATAAATTTAGGCATGTCCATTTGCATCAACGAAAACATGGTGCATTTAAGCCTGCACCTAAACTTAGGTGCAGAGCTCCCTTATTCTATAATTGTTCGTGTAACCACAAACCACGCCCACGATCCACCCCATACTGCCCATGGCTTTCCCATTTCCACACCCTCTTTTTCAGAACGCATGTAAAATTTAGGCACGGATCACGCACGTACATCTTGACTGATTTCAATTAGTGCCAATAATAGCTTGTTAAACATTATTGGCGTTAATTAGCTAATTATTCAATTAAGATGCGTGCGCAATTTGGGCGTGCCCAAATTTGCATGCACTTCTCAGAGCGTCCTTTATAGAATTAGGGGGTAGGTGTGGATAAAATGTAAATTTCAGTGTTTATTTCTCAGCTAATTAGGGTTTCTGGAAGAGGCTTAAAATCCATCTTTACATTTCTGTTGCTATTATATTTATTGGAGGCAGTTTTATAACTGGGCACACCCTTGTAGCCACCCCAATGTTGCACGGGGACCACCTAGTCTATAATATAGCATCAGAGCACCTGGATTTTGTTATAGAATACAAGTATAAACCTGCATTGGTTCATCTATGCCAAGTCAGTGAGAAGTATAAATGGGCAACCTACCTGTATAACTTATGCAGTTACATATTATCATGTGCCCTTATAGAATAGCGTGTACTGCTCTCACACATGAAATTGACACTTTTCCGTGCACTTAAGCATGAAAGGCATGCGCAACTGCGTGTGCTCAGTTATAGAATTGCATTTTTCATAAACAACCCATACCAGAAGCCCTACATATAATGCATCCCCCCCTACCTAGCACAGCCCTAGCAGAGCATTCCGCTCGCTAACAGCCCCAGGATGGACCCCCTACTCCCACAGCATTCTGGATGATCTAATAACTCTATAGACACCCCCCCCCCCAAGTAGGGCAAGGGAGGGAGGAGGCTGGAGGGGTGGGAAGAAGGTGGGGGCCAGGTTTCTCTGGTGCGGGACAGGATTGGACTGGGGGATTTGGGGGACTGTTGCTGGGGGTTCAAATGGCCCAAAATTTGTAAGGAGGGTCTGGGTAATGGGGGGGGGGGATGAGTTGGAGGAACACAGAAATACAGTTCTGAGAGCACAAAAGCTAATGGCATATTAAGCTGTACGAACAGGAGTAACACAGACGTAATCTCCCTTTCCACTCATGGTTCATCCTGGACCCTGGCCAGAAATGTTTCAGGGCAGGTTACAGTTCAAAGCTATATTACTGGCATTAACAGATGATCAGAGGAAAGACTTAGACCAGGGATTGGCGTGTACTGTGGTGGTGTTGATTGATTATTCAGTGCTTTCTGATACAGTGAGTCATACAATATTACTGCAATGTTTGAAAGGAATAGGAATTGGAGAGACAGTACTTAAATGGTTTGCTTCATGTTTATTTGACAGGATGTAGCACGTCACCCTTGGAAATGTATTTCATCCCCTTGGTTACTGAGCTCTGGGGCTCCCAGGGGTCAAGCCTTCTCTCATATTATTTAACATCGTAGAACCCTCGGGAACCTCACATGCAGTTATGGACTTCATTGGTTTAATATAAAAATGATCCAGTTTTACATGTCCTTGGGTAGAGATCCAGCCAAATACATGGGAAAACTAGCCAGCTGTTCAGAGAAGGTTCACATATGGCCTACGTTAAACAATTACCATAAACTCAACCCTCAGAAATCTTGAGGAACTGAGTGTTCAGAAGCCCTCTTCCCTGGCCCCCTCACTGCCTGCAATTTTAGACAATAATACTCACAGGTAAAGAGATCGTGAGTGATGAGTGCTGACATCGTAAGTGCAGGGCCTCAAATTACCTCAGTGACAAAAAGCTGTTACTTTCAGCTCTGTTGCATTCGTCAGTTGCATCCAGTTTTGGTACAAGAGCATTTAGTTGCGGTTGCTCAGGCCTTAATAATAACCTGCCTGAATTACTGATAATATGGAGACAGGGCTGGATTAAAACACAGGAAAACTAGGAACGTGATGTGCCTAGGGTACAAACAGATCAGGGGGCCTGGTGTGATGCCTTGATCCAGCCCTGTTTTTTTGGGGGGGGGGAGGGGAATGATGCTGGACCAGGGGTGGAGAGTTAGGAAGAGAGAGAACAGAAAAGGGATATACTGAACTGGGAAGTGAGAAAGAAAAGAAAGGGAAATGATGCTGGGCCAGGGGTGGGGGTGTAAAGGAGAGAGAAAAGGCAGATACTAGACGTGGGGAGGTAAGAGAAAAGGGAGATACTGGGTTGGGGAGAGGTAGGGGGACAGTGCACTTGTTTGCTTAGGACCTACTGAAAGGTTAATATTGCCATGTGTAGAGACCCACAAACTTTTCTAGGAGTCTTGTGAGGTAACAGTGAGGACAGAGGACAGTATTCCTCTATCCCTTGCAGTGAGTACTAGGGGACACAGAGGGCAGAGGCTTTAAGAAGCTGTAAACTTAATTTACGGCCCTTTAGGTTTTTTCCCTCTATCCAAATGTTAAGCTTTCCATTCCTATTTTTTCTTTTCAGTTCTTGAAGTTGTGGATTGAGAGGCAGTGGTTTTCCCATATGTAGACGACAGCTCCTGTTCATATGACATTTTTTTCTGGGAGCAGAGACCTATCTCTAAGCTCAAGTCAGTTCTACCTAAGCTCAGACCAGTCCTGCAACATGTGAAAATGTCAGCAGAGAGCCAGAGGTCACCACCTCCTGACCTGTGCCAAACATTCACTGTCAAAAGCCTGGAGAGCCCACAGCATAGTAGTGCTCTGCTCACCAGCTTTCTTCCCTTATTCCCAGTTCTGGCTTGCTTCCCTTATTTTCTACTTTATATTAGTACCTTGTTCCAATTTAGATGTGGGCAGACAGAAAGGGATCTAAAAACCACACAGCACTTGGCTGTGATTTTTTCAGGGAAGCAGCACTGCCAGACAGCAGATTTTGAGTGGGCCTAGAGAAAAAGTGAGTGAGCACTAAGTGTTCCCTCCCCACCACTGTCTGCCCCTCCTCCTTCTCAAATTACACACACACACACACACACACACACACACACAACACCACACACACACCCACACACACACACACACACACACACACACACACACACACACACACACACACACTTGAGCTGGTGGAGATCCCCAAATCTCCAAGCCCTGCCAGCTGAAGACCTCTGCTCAATGGCTCCAAGAAAGCTGCTGTCCACCTCGGCAGTCGGCTGCAGCTCCCTGAATCACCAACACTCACATGCACCAAACACTGAGCATGGTGGCCAGCATCAGAGGCTCAGGAAGCTGCCACCAACTGCCAAGGTGGGCAGCAGCTTTCTTGAAGCCATCAAGAAGAAGTCTTTAGCTGGCAGGGCTTGGGAATCCCTGCCAGCTACCACTAAGGGTAGGCAGCTGCTGGGTGGGCCTCAACTCTAAGTGGGTAGGCCCTGGCATACCTGTGGCTATGCCTCTGTTACAGTGGAGAAGGAACTTTAGTCTCTTTCAATGTCACCCATAAGAACATAAGAAGAGCCATACTGGGTCAGACCAATGGTCGATCTAGTCCACTATCCTGTTTCCAACAGTGGCCAATTTAGGTCACAAGTACCTGGCAGAAACCAAAATAGTAGCAGCATTCCATAGAACAAATCCCAGGGCAAGTAGTGGCTTCCCCATGTCTATCTCAGTAACAGACTATGGACTTTTCCTCCACG
Organism: Microcaecilia unicolor; assembly: GCF_901765095.1. Taxonomy (NCBI): domain Eukaryota; kingdom Metazoa; phylum Chordata; class Amphibia; order Gymnophiona; family Siphonopidae; genus Microcaecilia; species Microcaecilia unicolor. The sequence continues at coordinate 118,650 of NW_021963266.1, forward strand.
AACTTGTCCAAACCTTTTTTAAACCCAGATAAGCTAACTGATGTCACAAATGTGCTACCTAACTATATGCACCCCAGAGGCCAATGCAGAACACTACTGAAGGAGTGGCCTAGTGGTTAGAGCACCGGTCTTGCAATCCAGAGGTGGCTGGTTCAAATTCCACTGCTGCTCCTTGTGATCTTGGGCAAGTCACTTAACCCTCCATTGCCTCAGGTACAAATTTAGATTGTGAGCCCTCCTGGGACAGAGAAATATCCAGAGTACCTGAATGTAACTCACCTTGAGCTACTACTGAAAAAGGTGTGAGCAAAATCTAAATAAATAAAATACTGTGGTCAGCAGTGTGCAATTAACAAACTTTCTGCACACCCAATTCTGGCTGCATAATGCAGAAATGACTTCACCATGGCAGTTAACTGTACAGTAGACATGGGCGCACACTATATTAAAACAAATGGTAATGAGGCCGTTAGGAATTCCTCTGTAATGCACAGAAATAAACAGGGGTTTCTAATGTGCATATAGCATGAGAAAATTTTCACCAGGTCTGGGGCAGCATAGAAGGGATGGCTGACAGAAGTGAATGCCAGTTTTCGGGATTTAAATCCTTAATTTTTCTTGTTTCTGTAACTAGATCAGTGCCTGCGACCTTCAAAGACAAAACGGGATGTAACAGTTCTGTGCACGTGTCCGAACAAAAACAAAAGTGATAGCATGCATCTGCGCATGAACTGGGATGTTGTTCTGTGCATATCAGCCTCACAGAAATTTTACATGCAAGAAATTTCTGCACCACTAATACTAATGCACAGAACGTTCCAGTTCGTGCACAGACGTGTGCTGGCACTTCCGTTTTCTTCGGACTTGTGCACAGTAAAGCTGCCCTTACTGCAGAACCTCTGTGTCCAGTCGGCTTTCCATGATTAGCGCACAACCTCCTACCCTAGCTGAGATAATATTTAACCATCCGTCTGACCTCATGTGCAACTTTCTTTAAATTAGTCACCTTACTTTCCTACTCTCTTACCTATCTATATGTTCCATCTTTGCTTATACCACTATCAATTAAAATGTTCTACTACATATTGTGTTGACATTGTATGTATGCCATACAGTAGAAGCCATGTGTACGACCGTTGGCACATGGCTCTACCACGTGGCTTTCTACATCAGATCCCTAGGACAAAACTAGAAGACAGGAAGAGGCTCTCCTGGTAAGGGACAGAACAAAGCCACTGGACTGCATACGTCAGTCACAGGAGCTCCCAAAACCTATCCCGTGGAAACTCTGCACTACAGAAGCAAGGACAACAAATGAAAGAATTAGCTCCATGGTAACGTTCTGTTCATCACATTGTCACAATCAAAATTCAAAGTAACACCATCCAGGGTGTCCAGACTGATTTGTCCAATTATGTAAACACCAAGAGGCTAGAAGGTAATCTTCCCCTGTCCCATCCTATACATTGGAACAGATGTATAAGCCCCCATCCTCTACCATGCACAATGAAGACAAAGGGAGAGAGTTACATTGTAAACTGGACACTGGTAGATCTCCATGGTTTGATGATATAATCATGGGTTGCAGCTTGGAGGCAGGGACAGCGGACGGTTTGGACTGACTGGCCACCCTAGATGTCCAGTTCAGGTCTCTTTCAGCTTCATTATTAAATGCCTCTATAGGTGGCACCCATTCTGAATCCTAAATTCTTATATTAAGAAGCAACTGGCAGATATTCGAAGTGCAATCAGAAATGGAGACAACTGAAGCTCAAGGCCCGAGTTCACTATCATGCAAAGCACTTTTTCAAACTAAGACAAGGGAGGGCAGTTTCACAGACAAATACCAGTATACTGCAAAGCATGGTACAGGTTAAAAGTGGTTATTGGCAGTCAAATTCAACTCCCAAGCATTTTATACAGTACAATAAAAATCATCCTCTAACCACAGGAGTTCAGAACAGATCACAACAATAAAAATGAGACATTCTTAAACTTACAGTGATCATAAACCTAACAACAATCCACAGTAGAGATAAAAATAACTCAAAACCTAATTATTGCACTTAAAAATAAAATGTATACATTTAACACTTTAATACCAGAACCGGAAAGAATTTCATTCCTAAACCAAGGGCTGTGATTAGTCAGCAGGTCTAGCAGTTAGTTCTCTGTAAGTACTGCATTGATGTCTTTCAGTGAAAAATGCCCTTTTACAGGCTTCTAGCCACTCTCCCCAGCTTGCCTTAAACAAAGTGTTATTCTTCCATTTTTGATCAAATGTCAATCTGTTTTCTAACTACGATAACAACCTTCGGATGACCTAGAAAATGCGATATATACTGTCCGTAGGTTGTGGAACTTTGAGGTATAACTGCTTATTTGAGGATCAACCGCAGTAAACATGACATTATAGAGCAATACAAAGCCAGGCTCTTTAGAAGTTAATCTTATTTACAGAAAAACACCCAGGGAGCAGAAATGCTGGGGACGCTACCTCTCCCAACACAGTTACTAGTGAGCTCTGTCACGCAGAGGGTACAGCCTTGTAACTAACTTAATTCTTGCACTGAAGCTGTTCTTAAAGTCTTGAACTTCTGCAGCTGTACAGACAGGTCACTCTGCGCTTAAGAAAATGAATGTTCTCATGAACTTGCATCTAAGCATTCTCGTACAAACTGGCAAACCTTGACACTGCTGAATCACAGTATTTGATACCTACAAATGAAAACCATCAAAACAATCAAATACAAAATAAATAGGAAAACAGCTGGAGCTGGCTCCTGCATTTCATCCCCTCTCCTCATCTTTAGCCCTGACAGCGAGTGCTTTCCACAGTACAAATATAGGCTAAAGCTCACTGAACTTTGCCTGCCCCTAAGACACTGCCTTGCTGTGGCCAAAGCTATTAGAGTGAGAGAGATGATCATGAGGCTACAAACGCAACCTAACTCACTATCCAACTGCCAGTGAGGGGTGAAAGGGGGCAACTGGAAAGAGGCAGCAGTCAGGGGGCAACAACCTGGCTGAAAAGGCAACAAGAAAAAGAAAACCTACAATACTAATCAAAACATTAAATGCAAGCTCAGAACATCACTGCAACATGTGGGAACTTCAGCAGTGGGCAAGAGGTCACCTCCCAACCTAAGTCAAAAGTTCACAGTCACAGCCTGGGGAGCCCACAGCAGTGCAGTGGTTCCTTTTCCTTTGCTCACCAGCAACCTGTCGCACCTGTGTCTTCCACCCTCTCCCCAGAACTTTGGCTTGCTTCCCTTATTTTCTATTTTTCTATTGATAACTATCTTCCCAGTTATTAAATCATATTAAACAGAATTCAATAAACATTAACCACCAGCTAAACCAAGTAACAGCAAATCCGGTACTAAAACGACAACCGGTTTTTAGGATGGAGGAGGTGGAAAGTGAATGCGCTTTTAGGATAGAGGGTGAAAACTGAGTGTGTGAATGCATTTTTAGGATGGAAGAGGAGGCAAGTGAATGTGTGTTTAGGTTGGAGGGTGAGGGGAATGAGTGTGTGGAGGATGATGGAGGGTAACTGCATAGAAGCAAACTTATCACAATGATTGGGGGTGCTGAACACAACAAAAATTACACTTCCCTGAACACAGTCAAGGAATTTGTTCAATACTAGGGATGCTCAAGCACCGGTAGAGCTGGCAACTATGGGTGACTCTGTGTGTGGTTGTAGAATGGAAAGTAAGCAAGAGGTATATAAATTTAAGATTAAGGGTAAGAGGAGTGAGGGTGTCTACAATTCAGGGAAGACAGAAAGGGGTGAGTGGGTGTTTTTAAGATAGAAATGTTAAGGGGAGTGTATACTTTTAGGACGGTGGGAGAGAAGGGTACCTATTGTTACAAAGAGGTGACGAAAGTGAATGTGCAAGTGTGTATATAGGATGGAAGATGGAGGATGGTTGTGAGCGTGTGTGTGTTAGTGTGTTTTGGCTGAAGGATGAGAAGAGCAAGTGTGTTTAGGCGTGGGACAGAGGGGAGGAGGCGTGTGTTAGTGGGAAGGAAGGAAGCCCTGGTTCTTTTTCCGGTGCTAAAAAGATGTCACCCACCTTTGCTGTCAGCAGAGCACCCCGGGCTGCCGTGCCGCCAGCAGCCGCTGGAGGGCGCGCTGGGACTCCGGCAGCGCTGGCTCTCGGGCTCCCCCCAGCGGCGGCGGCTGCTGCTGCGGGACTTTCACTGCCGCCCCCGGGGTCTCTGGCGGATGCCGTCCAGCAGCCTGACCAGCAGGATGTTCGCGGGCAGCTCGTCCACACCGCACTCCACCAAGATGCGGCACTCGGGGCAGCGCAGCTCTCGGCGGGAGCTGACGATGCTCTCCAGGCAGCGGCGGCAGAAAGTGTGCTGGCAGGGCAACACCCGAGCCGTGGTGTCCAGCCGCTCCAGGCACACAGAGCACTCCAGCAGATCCAGCAGCGAGGACTCGTCCATCTCTCCACCACCGCCCCCCCGCCGCCGCCACCACCACCACCACCCCCCTCCACCGCCGCCGCCTTCCCTCCTTCCTCTCCTCTCTCGCCTCCTCTCCTCTTCCTCGCCCTTACTTGGTTTCTGCGGTCCTTTGGAAGTACAAAGCCAGGACGCCCCAAGGAGCATCTAGACTAGCGGGCACTGGCACACATCCAAGGAAAGAGGTACAAATAGGCTGGGGGCCGGTCGGCCCAGGGCCATCACAGGAAACTAGCGCAAGAAGAGCCACCAGGCCAAGCGTGGAAAAAAACCAAAGTCAAGTCAAGCGTCCATCGGGAGAGAGTGGAATCCAGATTCCTTTTCTTTCGGAAAATGATCAGGGCTGCACAGGGCACCTCTTATATTCCCTTTGGTCCTTATGTACAAAGCAGCGACCAAACGCGCACTTTAATCCGAGAGCAGGAGAGATAGGGAAAGCTGCTCGGGGGCTTGGTCCCCTGCTAGGATGGAGATGCGGGAGAAATGCTGCATGGCGCGGGGCGAGCAGTGCAAGGTGCGGGCTTAGCATCAGACTCTTTGCCTGGAAACGGCCGGGGGGCTGACAGAGAAATGCCCGGGACGTGGTGGCTGCATCCGATCGCTCCAGGGCTTCTGCTTCTCCCGGTCAGAAACCTGATCACCGGTCTCCTGCCACCACCCCTCCACCGGAGAGCACTGCCAGCTTTCCTCCTCCACACCTCCAGCAACAGGATTCCTGTCCTCCTCTAGCCAAGCCCCCCAAAACAATCCCACTATATCCACAACACGAGAAACAAAAACTGTCCGACGAGTTCCAACGTGCCACAAATTCCCTGGTCTTCAGATGAAATCTGTCAGATGCGATGCAGGGGCAAAGCGGGATGGAAGTGATTCACCAGCCTGCAAACCTTCTTACGGTCTACTGACCACCAGATTTGCCTTCTGTTCCATAGTGCAAGGAAAAACAACTACATATCAAACCAATCCCCTTTCGTTTTATTTAAAATCACTGCTAGTCTCTCGCAGTCATATTTGATAGAACGATAAAACGGGGCAGAGAATTATCCATTAATCGGCAGAAGCTGCTAGCTTGGAAAGTAGACAAAACTTCTTTGCACAACTGTGCTCCCCGTGTTATTTCTGCGTGATTCTCAGCTCTGTTGGTGTGAACGATTTTGCTCTGAATTTTTATTCCGAAACAAACATTTTCCCACTCATCGGAAGTGAGCCGAAGAACACAAGTGATCCTTTGAGCAGAAGAGCTGCGGCTATACCTCCAGGGCAAATCAGAAGAGCGTTTTTTTGCAAGTGACAGCTCCCTTTTCTAACGCCGGCCACCAAGCCATCTCCCTGCTGTAGATCTTCAGTGGGACCAGTTCACAGTCCACCGGGTGGAGAAAGTCTTCGATCCGGTTCCAGTGTCCCACCTGCGAATACGGCAGCTGGAATCAACAACGCGATCGGGCCGGTTCGTTTCGCTTCTCAGCCGCGCGCCGCTTCAGCCTTTCTCCTGCTCAAATTTCGGTCAAATTATTTGCTTTCGGCTGTCCAACCAGACCCGGGCTCGGTGTAGCGTCAGAGCGACGGAAATGCATCCCAGAGAATCCGGGCGAGCCCGCAAGAAGTTTCGTGCAAATGTGGGCGAGGGGGGAAATCAAATATTCCTTGCTATGCAGCGCCCCCTGGAGGAAGTATTGTATACTCGAACTCTACGATGTGCTTTTCTGTGGCGTTGCCTCAGCGATGGATGGTGGATTTACGCACCTGCGCTGGGAAAGCAACATTCCAAATCAAAGTGCAACGTTTGCTTTAGACCGGGCTAAGGTCTAAGCAAACATTATTTAGCGTCTAGTGCACAAAGGGGTTCTGCGTGGCAGCTACCGCTAGTCCGCTGCAAATATATTACAACGAGCTCATCAGTATTAAAATGAGCATTCTGTGCCTTGTACAGAAAGGATCATCTACCATTAATGTGCAAAATTTTTTTGCAAATAAGGAGCTATCCTTGTGTGACCATCTCTCTACCTACCCTTTTCCCAGGGGTTTTCTTTCTCTTACCCTCCCTGGGGAGACTCCAGACTCCTCTATGTGAATTCATCTCTGCTCTACCCCTATACAGCTTTGAAGGGGGCAAGTTTTGGTATGAATTAGGAGGAAATCCCCAGCAGTGTTTGTAGCAGAAAACGGGAAATCAACCACCACCCAGGGAGCGCACTCACTCTTACCTTGATCCCAGACTCAGGACTGCGAACAGAGAGCACCCCACAAATTGGGAGGCAGTGGATAACCCAAGAATGGGGGGGGGGGGGGGGAAACTGCCACAGACCATATAGGATACAGCCACTGTCCAAGAGGAGCTCTCCTCCTGTCCAGTAGCCTTGCTGGCAACTCGGGGGCTTAGCCCATGTCCAGTTTTCTTCTCTTCTTCAGCCTCTGCCTCCCGATTCCCCTCCCCCCCATGCCTAGACACAGGTAAAAAGTAAACCCCCAGATTTGGCACAGACAAGATCTGAACCCACCAGCAGAGTGTGCAGCAGTTATTCCTGGGCACGTGCAGAACATGGACACTTACTGCAAGGCTGTTCCCTTGCAGAATTTCTGTGCATCTAATTTGCATATGATTCCCGTAGTGCATCAGTCACTGTTTATGAATCAGTAGGTTCAACCATTGCTGCCATATTTAACAGCAACCTTTCAGCATCGTGGTCTGACTCTTTCATCTTCGCCCCCCCCCCCCCCCCGCAAGAATATGCTGTGTTTTTCAGTTTTATTTCAATGCTTCGTCAACTTTTGTGCCCTCCCCCAAACAATAAGTCCAATTTGCCTTCCACTATTTCAGTATTTCTTAATAAAACTACTTTCTAGAACAGCAAATGGTGCCCAAATCACATTCGCATTTGTTTTGTTCTTTAAACCCTAAAACTTCAAAATGGATATTTCGTCCTATGGGTCTTTTCTGGACTTCCTTTATACATTATTTTAGTGCATTTTACTTGGTGTCTTTGGAAAGACGGATGTACGGGGATTCAACCTAGCTAGAAATCAACTTAGGTGCCGTTCCTTCATAGGTGACACTATATTCAGCTGTGATTACTCCTTTTAATTGATGTTGAATGCTTATATTATAGTGTGTGTTTGTTTTCCAGGGCCGACATGGTACACGGAAGACCGATTTTTGTTCTGGAATTTTCTGGCCTTTTCTTTTGGGTCTGCTTATTTCTGTTTGTATTTCTGTGAATTTCCACTGATAGTTATAAGACAGGAATTTCTGGCTGACCACAAACTGACAAAGACCATTGCCATGACATCCCAACCGTCATGTTACAAACAAACTGACAAGACCCCCTGTTGTCATGACATCCCAAATGTTTGTTACTGAGCAGAGGTGTGGCAAGGACACTAAGGCCCTATCACAGGACTCCTATGTACTTGCAGGATTGCTGATTGGGTGATATATGAGGTGGTCCATTGTGAGGGGAAGGGTATATAAGTAACTGCTCATCTAAAGAGACTCTGAAATAGTGCGGGTACAGTGGGTTTTGGGTGGGTTTTGGAGGGCTCCCATTTACCACCACAAGTGTAACAGGTAGGGGGGATGGGCCTGGGTCCGCCTGCCTGAAGTGCACTGCAGTTCACACTAAAAACTGTTCCAGGGACCTGCATAGTGCTGTGATGGAGCTAGGTATGACATTTGAGGCTGGCAAAAAAATGTTTTTTAATTTTTTTTTTAGGTGGGAGGGGGTTTGTGACCACTGGGGGAGTAAGGGGAGGTGATCCCCGATTCCCTCTGGTGGTCATCTGGTCAGTTTGGGCACCTTTTCAAGGCTTGGTCGTGAACAAAAAGGGACCAAGTAAAGTCGGCCAATGCTCGTCAGGGCCTGCCTTCTTTTTTCCATTATCGGCCGAGACTGGCCATCTATTAATCACGCCCCTGTCCCGCCTTCGGTACACTGCCGACACACTTCCTTGAACTTTGGCCGGCCCTGCGATGGAAAGCAGTTGAAGCCGGCCAAAATCGGCTTTCCATTATACCGATTTGATCTCCCGATTTGTGTCGGAAGATGGCCGCCCTTCTCCTTCGAAAATAAGCAGGATAGTAACATAGTAAATGATGGCAGAGAAAGACCTGCACGGTCTATCCGGTCTGCCCAACAAGATAAACTCTTATGTGCTACTTTATGTGTATACCTGACCTTGATTTGTATCTGCCATTTCAGGGCACAGACCGTAGAAGTCTGCCCAGCACTAGCCCCGCCTCACCACCGGCTCTGCCACCCAATCTCCGCTAAGCTTCAGAGGATCCATTCCTTCTGAACAGGATTCCCTTATGTTTATCCCACGCATTTTTGAATCTAGCCTTGATGTGAGTCTGCTGTGTGCCAGCTCCCCCCTGAAAACAGCATGGGTCTTTTTTTTAAGATTGTTTTTGATTGCCCTGTTTTTAAATGGTGTTCCTTTTCCTAGCCACATCAGTCTTTCTTTTTACTTTCTTTTGTAAACGTCATTGATCTGCTGTACAGTTAATTGCAATATATCAAGTCTGAATAATAAACAAATCATCATCTAATTGAAGAATGGGATCACTTTTTTTAAATGGAGTGCCTAAAAACATGTGCAAATGGAGTCTGGTGGCATCCTGCACACTTTTCAAGATTTTTCAGCTTAATGAGCTATTAAGTTATTGATAAAATAAAGTAAAAGTCCTGGTAAAAGTTTTTAAAAAAATTTTGATCCTTGCATTTGTTTAGTCATGTTGGGGCACTGGCCATTGTAGGCACATTTCTGCAATAAACATGTTAACTCAGAATGGGGTTGAGTACCTCACTTAGGGGGTCTTTTACTAAAGCTTAGCTCAAGTTATCTGCAGCAGGGCCCATAGGAATAAAATGGGCCCTGTTGTAGATAACTCAAGCTGAGCTTTAGTAAAAGACCCCCTAAGTAACACAATCAGATTTCCTGGATTGATTCATTCTGAAGGTTGCAGAGAGCTAGAGGAGTAAGGCCAAGATGCACTAAAGTCGTCCTTAGAGCCATTCCGTACCGAATTCCATAGCGAACCAGTAGGGAATGGTTATGCATCAAGTAAAGGGAATGCAAATGAGCTACTCGTTGTAGCTCACTTGCATTCTCTATTCCTTCTTAAAACAGTCGGAGAATCGGCCGGTCAAGCATGCACAGAGCAGCAAAGCGTTATTGTGGCTGCTCTGCGCATGCCAAATACACCTCCCTGTGCCGCCCGAAGACGCCGCGCTGCTCACCACCCCCCCCCCCCCCCCACTGCAATAATAAAAACAAAAGTGCAGTTGAGGCCGGCCATCGAAAAAAGCCATCTGTTTTTGGCCGTCATTCACCTCATCAATAATAAAAAAACGTCTTTTTTGGCCGTGCTTCACTCAGCTGAGAGACCTGGAATCTCTTCGAGGTCTCTAAGCTGAGTGAAGCACGGCAAAAAAAGATGTTTTTTATTATTGAGGAGGTGAATGACGGCGAAAACAGATGGCTTTTTTCGATGGCCGGCCTCAACTGCACTTTTGTTTTTATTATTGCGGAGGTGAATGGCGGCGAAAACGGACGGCTTTTTTCGATGGCTGGCCTCAACTACACTTTTGTTTTTATTATTGTGGCGGGGGGGGGGGCCGAATGACTTTTATAGTGGTTTTTTATCAGTTTTCAATCCTGCGCAGCCCCAACGAGAGGTACAGACCTCTCGTTAGAGTTTCCAGTGTTAAGGCAATCGGAAAAGCTTAGTTAGTGCATCTCATTACAATAGGGTTTCTACACAATTTGTTCATCAGCATTCCGTTTTCGTTAGCTGCTACCGCCATCGTAAAATGGCTTTTAGTGCATGCCAGGGTTTACTACTTGCTCGTTAATGGCTCGTTATTGACTCGTTATTGGCTCGTTAGGTTTAGTGCATCTGGCCTTAAGTGATAGAAAGAAGAGGGTGAATATCCCCAATATATGACCTGGCCCTGTGCTGGGGGAGCGTGAGCCTGTTCTAAGTACAGGGTGTGGCAAAAAGAAATAGTAAAGTAACCCCCTAGAGTACTTTTTTGCCATTTTCTCAGCAACCACTTTGAATTTCAGTGAAAAATTTTACGTACTTATTTAATCATCGTACTTACGTATTACTATTAAACATTTAATTATCTTAAGCTATGTTGATGTTACTGACATTTTAGTGTTACTACCTAAGTACCTCACCCAGTAGTTGCACATTTCAGTATAATAGTTCCTTGTACAGGACACATTCATCCAGTTTTTGTCATTTTAAACACTTTTTAGAAGGTCTCAACAGGAACACAGGAAACAAGTAACTGAATCCTGGGCTTCTAATTTTAAACTGAAACTTAGTACTGAGAAGACTAAATTTTTATTAATAACAAATCCTTATCATCTGACTATTCTCAAAGATTTTACAATTGATAATATAACCTATCCTCTTGCATCCTCAATGAAAATCTTAGGGGTTACAATTGATCAGTTTTTATCGTAGAAAGTCAAGTCTCGAATGTTGTCTCTTGTTCCTTCCATATGCTTTGGAAACTAAAAAGATTGCGATCATTTTTCACAAGACCAGTTTTCTGTAACTTAACCCAATCTCTTGTTCTAACAAAAATTGACTACTGTAATTCCATCTATGCTGGAGTTAAATGCAGCCTTCTTAAAAAACTACAAAACACGCCTGCTTGACTGATTTCTAAATCACCGCGCTTTGCTAAAGATACCCCACTCCTTAATCTACACTGGTTATCTATAAAGAGCAGAATTTCGTTCAAGCTATGTGCATTGGTCCATCAAATTTTATTTGGTATGTCACCGTCCTATATGAATGAATTCATTGATTTACCTCCACGCAATTCTTCTGCGTCATCCAGAGAATATCTCATTTTACATTTCCCCCAGTTGCAGAAATGTATCTTACAAAACAATCCACAATGCTAACTTTTCTTATCAATGCACTGCAGCAAAATCTGAAACTCTTCCTAAACAAATTAGATATACTAGTGATTATGGGTTATTTTGTAATTTATTTAAAACTTACTTTTTTAGTTCAATCTTCAACAATGTTAGAACTCAGTGCTGAATATTATTTAGTTCTTTATATTTCACTTCATCCTGACGCCCCACTAAACTTGCCCCATCACTTCCTGTGCAGGCCTCTAAGACTTGTTGCTATAAGTCCTACATCCCGCCATACAACTTTGGCACACCAGAGTTTACACCTGGAGACTCTATCTCTCTGAAAAAGTCCTTTATTGAATAACAATGTTTACTCACAGTTAACTGCAGATCAGAGGTTCTGCCCCACTTGCACAGAGTCTCCGTGGTACTGAGATTAGCAGTAGCTCAGAGCTGGCAGAATGGTGTACAATGCCCTTTTTCAGCAACATTCAAGGTAAAAACTAAGTGCACTAACCAAGGGTAACACAAGAAAGGGTTCTGAACTGTCTTACAAGATGGCAACTATCTCATGACTAGAGGGAATAAAACAGGGGACGCTCTGACTGTTCAAGCCTCCTGAAATCTGTTACTGTAAGATCTCAGTATCTTGATGTATAACCTCAGCACATCAATACACTCTGAAATATCTTTATATTTCTGAAATGTCCTTTATTGAATAACAAATAAATAGTTTACTCACAAATCAGAAGAGGTGCCTCTTAGCACAGAGCCTTCGTATTTTGAAAGCTGCCTCATTGGATGGAATCAGACCTGAGGAAAAGGGCAGTTCTGCTGAGGTAGAAAATCAGTCACACAGGCAGAGCAGCTCACAAATGGGAGATTGAAAATGCAATATCTCATTGGCAAGATATGTATGAGGTAAAAAAAAACCTCCGAGTTCTCTCCAGGGAGTCTATGAGGACAAGTGCTGACAGAATAAGATGGGACA